>NW_007009547.1:663032-673420 GCF_000164805.1 Carlito syrichta | reverse complement strand
CTCGCTGCCCGCCTGGGGCTGCGGGCCCCTCCGGGTTGGGGTCGCCCGCGCCTGGCCCTTTGTTGGCCCTGAGCTCCAAGGATTTCCTTTTCTTCTTCCTAACGTGTCCTGCTTTCCCTGCCACCTGCTTTCCTTACTTATCGTGCACTTGCTTTCCCTGCCACTCACCCCACCCACATCAACACAGTGGTGGAACTGGCAGGACTCAGGGGGCCTGGGTGTCATGGGGGAGCTTAGGAACAGAGGGTGGTTAAACAAAGGAGGAAAAAAGGCATGCGTTGGGTAAATATTTACTGAGGCCCTTTACTGTACCAGACCTGCGTGTTCAACTCCCTGGGAAAGGCTTTGGAAATAGTAACCCACCAGCCTAAGGGGGCCGCTGGGGAGCAAGTAATGCCAGGTGATTTATCTGGGGTATCCTATTTATCTTCATAGCAACCCCATGAAACATACCATAGCTCCATAGTACAGTTCCTATTCCTCTGTGGGTTCAGGAAAATGGCAGCAGTTCCAGGCAAAATTCACAGTCCAGTGCTCTACTCTAAGGTGTATCTTTCCCCGCTGTGAGGTCAATATTTTTTGAGTTCACTCCTATACCAATTCAATAATTTCTTCCCAATTTAACAAAGCCTGGAAACCTATCAAGACTCCTGCTATCACCTCATCCAACATTACCTTCAGGTTGGTTGCTAAGGAAGTAAATGTTTAGGGACACAGAACTAAATGTAATTGGTGAAATGCACTACTTAATACACTGTGGCTCTACCCCCCACACGTGCTACGGCTGTCATTTGGATCTCATATTCGGTGCAGTCATTTGAGAAGTTTGTCTCTTCAAAGACAGTGACTGATCTGAGACTGGAAATCTGCCCCACTGATGGTTATCAAGCGGTGGACAGTAACTGGGGGATGTTCCCCAGATCTGTTGAGTCCTAGAGGCTCCAACACCACACGTGAAATGTGGATAAGTTAACAGAGAACTGACCTGTATTCACTCTGAAGGACTTTTGGGAGTTCAAATTGCTCAGGGTACCATCCTTCTTGCTCTTAAAGTTGGTTAGAATTATACAAGAAATCTAAGTGATCTAGACCGACCCTTTTACTCATAAAGGAGGAAATAGGCCGGGAGATAAGAACTAGCAAGGTAAGGTTAGGGTATGGCTGGACGGGGTGAGGGTGGAGAGGTGCAGGACAGGGAGGCGCGCAGCACTGCCAGGGCTGGCAAGCCGGAGGTGCATGCCGGCAACCCGAGTAGATCCGAGTAGATGCAAAGAATTGCAACACACAGAGGTGAGAGAAGAAAAGACTTATTTAAGAAAAGTTCACCTCCCACAGACAGGGAGTGGGCCTACACTGTAGGTGAGTGTGGCATTGTGGCCTCCCAGAGTCCTGGCTTAAGTCCTTCTCTTGGACATGTTGCACATGACTGCCGTGACTGCTGTGACTTTCTTATCAACCACCTGTGGATGTCTTGGAGAACCTGTGACACAGAGACCCATTAATGTTCACCCACATTATCATAGCCCCTAGAGAAGGGCGTGACAAGGATTCTAATTCTCCTGCACCTTCCCAAACGACATTCCTTAGAGCTAGTGGACGGTGCACTTCCCCTTATCTCCTAGGCATTCCCAATAGGTAGCTTTGGGGGATCTTTGGCTTCCCTGTAGACAGTGCCCAATTTACGGAAGATCGAATCCCCACCTGCTCTCCCTCTGAGCGGTTATAACTTTTGTAATTACAAGTTTCATTACTTTTACAATCCTTGCCCAATGCATGATGTTTTAGGCCTTGTAAATTCCCTTTACTCTAGGCAAACTTGATTGCCTCAGATACCTCAGATACCTGGAAGTCTGTTTCTGAAAAGACAAAATCGGTAAAGTTAATTATACCTAAAGTGTGCATTTCTCCAAAAGCACAGCTTCTATTTTCTCATCATTGTGTCAGGGTTTAAGAACAAGATGAAAAATGGCTTCCCACTCTCGGTCTGTCCTTTTAGTAAGGCGTAGAGTCAGGTCGGCTAACTCCCTACATGGAGTTTATTCCCTGAACTCATCATCTACACTCACAAGGTTCTTGAGCCTGACCCCAAATCCTCCCTCCTTCTGTTCCTTCTAACACAAATGTGAACCTTAGCCTGAGTAGGGAAACCAGAGAAGGCATCAGCACCACCTTAAAATGGCTAAATTTATGTCCTAAAGTGGCTTAAATTATATCTAAATAACATACACTGAACTGTTCCCCTTTCGAAGCCATCAGAAAATTATAGTTCCATTTTAAATGTCCTTTGAAAATGGTACTCTTCCTTTGTTAGGAGATAGTCTGGAATTTGCCTTATCTGATAAAAAGAACTAGAAGCATCAGAGAACACCCTAGGATAGGGCCTCTCAACCTACACTGGAGCTCCAAATCCTGGTGTAGTAAGAAGTCTTCTGGACAGAGCAATTCTTTCTGAGCCCCTCTCCTACTATGTGCTGATATAGTCAATATGGTAGGAAGGCTTGTAAGAAGCCTTGTCCATGAGTTACTTGAAAGTGACTATACTAAAAACTAGAAAGTCAAATCAGGAGAACGTAATAAAGTAAAAACTCCATGGAAAGAAATTGTGTTTAGTATAGCTTAAATTTTGTGTTTTCCTCTGTGCTTTACATGTTCAGATAAACTTTGTAACAAACAATAGAAATTATTTTTGAAAATATAGTATTTGGTCAGGCTTGGTGGCTCAGCCTGTAATCCCAGCATTTTGGGAGGCTGAGACGAGTGGTTTGCCTGAAACTGAGGGTTTGAGAACAGCCAGGGCAACTTGGTGAGACCTCGTCTCTACAATAAATAAATAAATAAAATAGCTGGCCGTGGTAGCACACGTGCCTGTAGTTGTGGCTACTGGGAAGGCTGAGGCAGAAGGATCACTGGAGCCCAGCAGGTCAACGCTGGGGTGGCCTTGAGCATGCCACTGCACTCCAACCTGGACGACAGACTGAGACTCCAACTAAAAACAAAAAAGGAAAATAAAATATTTTTTTGAAAAATGGAGACAGGATCTTGCTATGTTGCCCAGGCTGGTTTCTAACTCCTGGGCTCAAGTGATGTTCCCAGTTGAGCTTCCCAAGTGTCAGCCCAAGCAAGCAGGACTCCTGCCTTGGACACCTAGCCTGGCCCTCCTCTTAACACAACACACCCATTTTAGTTACGTTCCTGGTGGACCAAGGAAACATGCTCCCTCTGCTTTCTAGAACACACTTGGAAGGAAGGACTCCGAATCCCCAGTGCAAATGGCCTCAAACCTGATTGAGGAGAGTGGAGCAGTTTTTTATGGCCACTCAGAGGGAGTTGTTGAGGTTAGCATCTGTAGGCCTGGGGGGGAAGGGGGTGGGCAGATACAGGAGCTTGGCCTGAGGTTTATGCCCACAAGACTCCTCTCTGTGCCAGATAGGACAAGATGCTGCATGGGTGTGCCACATTTGTTAGCGTGATGTAGCACATTTAAATATTTAGGCCTGTGGCATGTGGGCCTCCATTTGTACCCTTGTCGCAGGCCCTGAAAATGACAGGGGTGGCCTTGTAAATAGTAGGGTTTTCCTAAAGGTAAAAAAAAAAAAAATACTGTTTGGAGAAGAGGAACTTTAAGTATTAGAAGTTTTTTTCCCTTGGATGTTTATCCAGTGTCATGGAACTTTCTAAAACCTTTTCAACTTAGACGACAGAGAGAGAGAGAGAGAGAGAGAGAGAGAGAGAGAGAGAGAGAGAGAGAACTTTTTTCATTTCAAAGATGTGGAGTAAATTCAGGATTAGGTGTACAAGTTGTCATCATAAAGGTAAAGTTTGGGCCTCCCTTTGGTCTCCACTTTGCCTGATTTGAGATCAGGTACGCTTATTGATATTGTGTCTACCCCACCCACAATCACCCCAGCCGTACCCTGCTACTGCCATTCCTTTTTTATAGTATCATGGTAAATGTTCAGGGTCCACTTATGAGTGAGAACATGTGGCACTCTGTTCTTTGTTTCTGTGATAGATCATTGAGTATAATAGACTCTCAATCCATCCAGGCTGCTGCAAAACCTTTGAGTGTATCCTGTCTTTCTTACTCCTAGACCATTTTCTCTTCAGTTGCTGGTTACAATGGCAGTAACATTCCATGTACATTGGCTTTCTCTCAGAATCCAGACTCTGAAAGGGCACAGAGTCACTTAGGGGAGTGGGAAGAGATTGTGGCTTGAGCTGACTTTAAAAGATATGGCTGGGTAGAGGGGAGAATCCTGGACACTCTGGATAAGTGTCTTTCATTTAAATGTCTGTCAGGAACAGTCTGAACAGACAGGAGCAAGGGTAGTTTGCTCCCACCCATTGCCAAGATTAGCAACAAGCCTCATGTAAGCTTTCATCCCTGGTTCTTTTTCTCTGTCTTCAACGTACTCAGTTTTCCTCCATCTTGACAGATTTCTATTTTGACCTTCCTAATGCCGTAGCATCTGTCTCATACCTTATTTCCTCTTTGTCAGATTTCTTACATGAGTGATCTAGGACTGGGCTGTTTTTTCTCTGGTTCTCTTCTTGGGCCCAGGAATGGCTTCCCCTCATCATGCCTTCAGCCTTCCTCTCTGAAAGACTGACTCACCCTTTCTCCTTCCTTGACATTCTATCCTTGAAAATGTAAAACAACTTCTTTTGGAAACTTTCTCCTTTCTTGGCCTGTAGGATGTTTGATGTCCTCTTAAGGTTTCAGTTTTCAAAAAGAACCCTACAAAGGCTAATTATTTCCTTCTAGGGATCAAGTTCACAATTAGAATAAGTGCTACCAAATGAACCACTAAAACTACATGGGCAAACTAGCCAGGATTTGCCTAGATAGGAATCGCTTCTTAAGAGAGCATTTACACTGGGCTCGGTGGCTCAGCCTGTAATCCCACGCCTTTGGGAGGCTGAGGTGAGTGGATTGCCTGAGCCCGCGGGTTCGAGACCTGCCTAGACAGCGAGATCTCATCTCTACAATAAATCAAAAAAATCAGCTGGGCGTGGTAGCACATGCCTGTAATTCCGGCTACCCGGAAGGCTGAGCGGAAGGATCGCCGGAGCCCAGCAGGTCGAGGCTGTGGTGGCCAGGAGCAGCCACTGCACTCCAGTCTGGGCGACAGAGTGAGACTCCAACTCAAAAAAAAAAAAAAAAAAAAGAGAGCATTTACTCATTATGCTTTTTCTATTTATATTTATAGTATTATATCTCTAGTAAAGATACACAGTCTAGAAAAATCATATGAATACCCTTTTCTACTGAATTTTATCAATCAAAACTTAATCAAGTATTTATCTTAAGGTTGCCAAGTGCCCCAATATGCACAAGATTGAGGATTTTCCTATAATGGGAGACATTCTGTGCCTAACACCAGGACAATTTCAGGAAACTAGTACTGTTAGTTACCCTACTTAGTTGTGGTTGTTGTTGTTGTTGTTATTATTATTATTATTTGAGTCAAGGTCTCACTCTGTTGCCCGGGCACCTCAGAGTGCAGTAGGGTGATCAGCTGTGACCACCTGAGCTCAGGAGATCCTTCTGCCTCAACCTCCTGAGTAGCCGGGACTACAGGCATATGCCAAACCATGCCGCTAATTTTTAAAAAAACTTTTGTAGAGTCAAGGTCTCACTTCATTCCATGTACATTGACTTTTTCCCAGAGTCCAGACCTTCTGCAGAGCAGGGTCATTAAGGGATTAAGAAAAGGCTGTGGCTTGAGCTAGGCCTTAAAAGATGTGACTGGGTGGAGAGGAGGATCCTAGATAAATGTCTTCTGTTAAATGTCTGTCAGGAACAGTCTGAACAGAGAGGGACAGGGGTAGTTTGCTCTCACCTGTTGCCAAGACTAGCAACAAGCCTCATGTAAGTTTTCATCCCTGGTTCTTTTTCTCTGTCTTCAACTTATTCAGCTTCTTGCCATCTATTTATGCATTTAGTTATTTTGAATTAGGGTCTCACTCTGTCACCCAGGCTGGAGTGCAATGGCATGATCATGGCTTACTGCAGCCTCAACCTCCTGGGCTCAGGCAATCCTTTCACCTCAGCCTCCTGGGTAGTGGGAGTACAGGTGCACACCACCACTCATGGCTAATTTTTTGTGTTTTTGTAGAGACGTGGTCTCGCTGTGTTGCCCAGGGTGGTCTCAAACTACTGGGCTCAAGTGATCCTCCCACCTCGACCTTCCAAAGTGTCATGTAAATATAAGGGACTATGGATTTAGATGTGAGCCACTGCGCCTGACCTCCTATTTGGTCTTTAAAAGGAGCCCTTCATCTTGTTCTCTCTTTACTGTTCAGGAGTTCAGAAAGCACAGATTCCTGGAAATGTAGCATTTTTACTTGCTTCAACTGCTAGACATTCAAAATAGTTCAGATTTACTTAGCTGTTACTAACTTAGAAAACAGGACATTTGTGGGCAAGCAAGTCTAACTAACTTTGGAGTATGGAAACTACCTGTCTGGTCTTGAAAGGAAGTTTGGCAATCCCTTAACCCTTCGATGCAAATAAGACCAGGGCTGGCTTACAACATTTCATGAGAAACTGAGCTCAGTTCTTTCCTTGAAGTCTGGTGAAGTTGAGTATATGCTACCTTTATCATGAAAGTGGGAAAAGGACTTTTCATATTTCTCCTTTCTTGTACATTTAGATCTAGCCAGTTTGTGGCTTTACAAAAACCACAGCAACAAAAATGCTTCCTCCTATCTGACTAAAGATAACTAAGAGAAAAATCTCACCTTTGTGATTTTAGTTAGGCCACACCCTTCTTGGCTTGGCTTTGTGGGAGATAGAAGTGGAGGAAATCAAGAGAAACATAGAAAAAGGAAGAAGCGGCATCCCCCTAAAAGGTGTTAAGCTTGTCCCAGAAAAAAGGATTAGAAATAAAGCCTTAAAATCTGACATTGAACAGTTTCGCCCAAGAGTCTTAGTGAGAATGTCATTCAAGCCCCTGATTCTGGGCATCACTCACTGAGGTATCTGAGGATAATCACCATAGTAGCTAAGCACCAGGCACTGTGCTGTGCATTTTCCAGGCAGTATTTCATTCTATCTTCTCAACAGACATGAAGAGAAGGTTCTATTATTATCTTTTTACAGATGAAAAAAGATGAAGGCAGAGCTATTGAGAGGCAAAGTCCACTCAAAACAAGGCAGAGTGCAAGACTCATGTAGTTAATCACTGCACTGATTCTTGGGGATCAGGAGGGTGGAAGGGAATGGTTCTCAGTTCAATGGGAGGAGACAATGTATTTTCAACTGTAGAGAAAAGGTATCAGCTGCAGACAGGGTTGACACCCAGTCTTCAGTCAAAATTAAACCGTACTCTTACAAAATTGAAGAATGTTATATTGGGCCATCCAAAGTTCTAAACAGTGTCCCTAAACTGTAAGAACTGGGTTTAACATTTGTTATTAAATGTCAGTACAGGAAACCAATAGAATTTACAAGCCAGATGTAAATCAGTTGTGTTTGTTTGATTTGCTAGTTTTAGACAAAAGGTGTTTAATATCAGAGTCCATAAAACCTATACTTCAATTAGTGGACTCCATATTTTGATAAGGGCGTTTAAAAATGTGAAAGGCGAATTTATCAAGCTGAGATTAGGTACAAAGAATCTGACATCTTTTGTTTGCATTTTAAAAGATTTTAAACATACCTCACCCTTCTTTCCCAGATTTAACAAATCTGCCTTGGACTCAATGACTGATTTGATTGCAAGCCAGTTCATATCAGCAATGACTAAGAAGACCGAGAGTTGTCCCTTAACTCCAAACATGGAGAATAAAAAAATGTGTTCAAGACACTGACTTCTCTAGAGAGCAAAAGCAAAATTGTACCAATAGGTCTGTTGTTTTTTCCCTCCCTTGCTCTACAGAAAATGCATTTATCTTGGAATGAGCAGCATTACATTTAACATTGGATCTCTTCGTGTTTCCAGGTCAAGTGGGAACACATATGCTCCCTACTGAAGAAAATAAACTGCAATGTATTTTTAGCATCCGTTGAAAGTACTTTCAGCTGAAGATATTTCACAGGATCCAGGCCATTTCACTGCAGGCCAAAGGATTTGCTGCAATGTCACCTAGAATTCCAGAACTTTCCTTGAGGGTCTGTAAGTAGCAGTGTACCCTTTCCCCCTTCCCTCTGTCCACCATTCTGTCCCAATCCTGGAGCAAACATCCTCTTTCTGAGAAAAACAAGGAAAATTAGTCTAGTGAAAGATAAATGGAAAACATCTGTGAAATAGTTATGAGACATGAAGCTACTAACTATGGCATACTTGGCACTTTGCAATGAAGCATGTCCAGGAGGCGGGAACAGGGAGAATGGGAAGCAGAGGGGTTGTATCCTTCCCCCACCCACTTCATGCCTGTTGCTGGAGGGGAGCTTTGGACAGGGAGCCTGTGTGTTGCCTTGGTGAAAGGGAGAGCAGGGCATTGCTCTCCACAGACCTAACCATGCTCCTTAGCCTGCTGAGTTTCTCTTTCACTCCCTCCCTCCAAAAGTGGCATGTACAGCACACAAGCTCTGTAGCCCTGGGAGTGAAGTTTTTAGTTACTAGTCTGAAATTTAATAAGATGTGGTCACAGACAAATGGTTTAAGACCTTGTTTCTATCTGCACAGCTTTGAAAAGTATTTTCCATTTTAAAAAATAAATGCACTTATAATACCTAGCTTTCTAAATAAATGGTGCAGAGATATTGGGCCCTTCTTATTGGACACTGTAGTTCTAAAATTTTAAAAAGTCTACAGTGACATAATACAACATGTCATAAAGCATAGCAATAAAACTGTAACGTCTTCCCAAATGACTGTAATTTTGATTATGATGATTATTATTATAAAGTTATATATTTATTAAAAGACAAGTAAACCGAAGTTACCATTTATGCTTTTCCTGGTACTTATAACTCTTATAGCAAAATTAGTTTCTGTTTTCTTTTCCATAAAACAAAACAAGAAAACTTAATTACCTCCCTACTCTCAACATAATCCTATGAAATGGTAAGACTCCTTGAAATAATGTCATGTAAATATAAGGGACTATGGTGTGTAATAATATAAGCATCACAGATGGTCATAGCTTCATTATTAAACCCATGACTGTTTATGTAAGGCCTGGACTAAGGTGCTTGAAGTTGAGATAACTTGAGAAGACTTATATCTTTATTTTCTTCCTCAAGATGTATACATAAAGCATTTATCTACTATTGATTAAGACAGGCTTCAAAAGCTGTAGACTTCTGATAAGTTGAAAAGAGACTGTCTATCTCAAAATTCTCAGAGCAGATTTGATGGGAGTCTAAAATAGCTAACAGACACCTCAGTTTGGTTCCTTTGTTCCCTGACTACAGTGGCTGTTCAGGTATTGAAGAACAATTTGAGGAAGCCCTTCCCTTCCTCTGTAAGGTAATATTGTTCTCTCGTCTTGGTGGATCTTGAATACAATTATATTAGCATTTACTTTACATTTTCAAAACAATACTTGGAATAATAAGTTTATCTATCAGACGTTTGAGTTTTATGCTAGTATGGCATATTAAATCTATTATTTTTCTTAGTTTGGCTTATTTTAGTTTGTTTTTTAGCAAGTTTAACCTGATGTTCAGATTAAATGAAACTATGCTCCCAAGATTAATTGGAAAAAGTATAAGAGGCTTACCCTAGCTGTTTAGGTTTCATACTACATCAGGCATAATCAGGTATCCTTACTGCTTGTCATTATTATGTCAGAGGCTGTGTCTCTGCAGAGTAACTGGATTTAACTGGAAACAAATTCTTAGTTCGTCTCTTTCATTGTAGTGTTCACTTTCTTGCAGATGATATTTTTTAAATGAATAGTTTTTGTTTATTTTTAAACCTCCATGTATGTAGTATTAAATCTGATAAAAGTTTCTAGGATATGCTTGTAAAAAACACAGTTAGCATGTTATTCAATTTTTGGCATCTGTGGAAATTCACAATCATTCTTTTAACTGCCACCCACCCCTTCCACCCCAGCCAAGGACTCTCAGGAGTCATTTGTCCCATGTAACCCACGTTCAGTTACTTAGACCTGAAGAATGCACTTAATTGAAACTGGGCCAAAATACTTCTCATAGAAATTTGGACTTGGGGAAGAAAAAAAAAAAAAGAAAGACTTGGAATTGAAAGAAGGAAAAAGTCAGTCTTTATGTGGGTTCAGATGGGAAATGTGGAGCCATTAGCAACCATCTCCAAACTATTAAAGGGACTTAGGGGCTTGGTGGCTCAGCCTGTAATCCCACACCTTGGGAGGCTGAGGTGAGTGAATTGACTGAGCCCGTGGGTTCAAGACCTGCCTGGGCAACTTGGTGAGACCACATCTCTACAATAAATCAAAAAATTAGCCAGGTGTGG
>NW_007009547.1:660072-663012 GCF_000164805.1 Carlito syrichta | reverse complement strand
GCAGGTGGAGGCTGCAGTGGCCGGGAGCAACCACTGCACTCCAGTCTGGGCGACAGAGTGAGACCCCAACTCAAAAAAAAAAAGAAAGAAAGAAAGAAAGAAAATCAGACCTGGCATTGTGTCTCATTGCTGTAATCCCAGCTACTCAAGAGGCTGAGGTGGGAGGATCACTTGAGCCTAGGATTTCGAGGGTATAGTGAGCTATGATCAAAACACTGCATTCCAGTCTGGGCAACAGAATGAGATCTCATCTCTTAAAATAAAAATAAAAATCAGAAAGCCATTCCACCGAGAAAGAAAAAAGCAGACATAAAATGACAGCAGAGGTAGGTCATTTTTTTTTAGTTTCCAACTGCATTTTATTTTTTTGACTTGTATCTGAATCCTAGTTTCAGTCTTTCCCCTATACTTGGGGGGACCCCAAGAATGGAATTATTTTTTGGAAGGTGAGCACCTTGTAGTACAGGCTTCCCCCACTAGGTAAGTGTTCTAGGAACCCATTGGCATCAGTGTATCAGCTAGCATTGTCATGAGAGGTTGCTTTTGACTTCAGTGAATTTTCTTTTCACTGAATTTTTTTTTCTGAGATTCTTTCAGCATGTTTGCCCATTACATAATGGGTGATTTACACGAACAACTTGCCCACACTACGCTGAGTATTTAGCAGTTTTTGACCAAAAAATGGCAAGACTATGCCCCACGCACCCTATTCACCCAACCTCGGCCCGAGCAATTTTTTTGTTTTTTTCCCTGGATGAAAAAAGCAATTTTTTTTGTTTGTTTCCCTGGATGAAAAAAGTTTTCAAAGGGCAATATTTTGCCAATGTGGAAGAGATAAAACAAAAAACAGTAGAAGCACTGAGAGGCATCAAAATTGATGATTTCAAAAGCTGTTTAGGGTAGTGGAAAAAGCATCTTTTTAGGTGTATTACATCAAACAAGGAGCACTTTGAAGGTGACTGAAGTTTAAACATGTTAGAATAAATGCACAATTTTTTTTTTTTTGAGTTGGAGTCTCACTCTGTTGCCCAGACTGGAGTGCAGTGGCCACTCTCAGCCACCGCAGCCTCAACCTGCTGGGCTCCAGCAATCCTTCCACCTCAGCCTTCCGAGTAGCCAGAATTACAGGCATGCGCTACCACACCCGGCTGATTTTTTGATTTATTGTAGAGATGAGATCTCGCTGCCCAGGCGGGTCTTGAATCCGCGGGCTCAGGTAATCCACTCACCTCAGCCTCCCAAAGGCGTGGGATGACAGGCTGAGCCACCGAGCCCAGCTTAAATTCACAATTTTTAATAAATAAATTCCATTGGGGGGAGGTCCCCCATCGTAAATCTGCTTTTGCTTGAGTGCCCTTGAATTGGTTTCTCTTCTTTAAAACCAAAATAATCTTAACATAGAAATTTTTGTCTGGAAGTGAGTTTGTAAGTTGCAGTTCATCAAAGAAAAAGTTTATGCCAAACAGATGGGGTGAGAAGTAGATAGTCCTCCAACCAAAGGAAGTATGTTAGAGTATGCAGTTTCAAGGAAGTGCAGTAAGAGCAAGAAAGAGAGAGACTTCAGGTGAAGGTTGCCTCACCAAAAAAGACAAAGGAAAATAGAGTAAGAAAACAGCCATGGACCAGAAGTCTTTCTGATGGTAGTCAGCCATCTATGACTGCTCCAAGTCAGTCTAAAAAGCATCCAAAAGGACACTAATCTTGCTTAGTAGCAACTGGATTCTTTGTTGTGTTCATTTTTGAAACTCAAATGGGAGTGTTTATTGAGTAAAGATATAATCTTGGTAGTTAGAATGGGAACATCTGAGAAAAACCAGAGAAGTTGAGGACTTCAATTTTAAGACTTCAACTTTGGCCGGGAGCAGTGGTTCATGCCTGTAATCCCAGCATTTTGGGAAGCTGAGGTGGGAGGATTGCTTGACTCCAGGAGTTTGAGACCAATTTAGGCAAAATAGTGAGGTCTTATTTCTACAAAAAAAATTTTTTTAAAAAGTAGCTGGGCATGGTGGCATGCCTGTAGTCCCAGCTACTCAGGAGACTGAGGACAAAGGACCACCTGATCCCAGGTGGTTGAGACTGCAGGGAGCCATGAGGGTGCTACCGCAATCCAGCCTGAGTGACAGACTCCAACACAAATAGATACGTACGTAGGTACGTAGGTACATACATATATATACTTAAACTTTAAGTCTCCAAACCCTCCATATAAGTCCTCTCTATTCCATTCCATTCATCCCACCAGAAAAACTGCTGGGGCCTGCTGCCTTAGAAAGTAATCCAGTTCAAATTAACCACACATTTCAAGATGTGGTAGAAAGAAAAGGGGTCATCATAAACTAAAGAAAATAATAGAGAAAATATTTTCAATACATATGACATAAGGTTTATATTAAAAATATATAAGGAGTTCCTACCAATCAATTTTTTTTTTTTTTTGAGTGGGAGTCTCACCCTGTCGCCCAGACTGGAGTGCAGTGGCCACTCACGGCCACCGCAGCCTCGACCTGCTGGGCTCCGGTGATCCTTCCGCCTCAGCTTTCTAAGTAGCCGGAATTGCAGGCGCGTGCTACCACGCCCGGCTAATTTTTTTTTATTTTATTGTAGAGATGAGGACTCGCCTGCCCAGGCGGGTCTCGAACCCGCGGGCTCAGGCAATCCACTCACCTCAGCCTCCCAAAGACGCGGGATTACAGGCTGAGCCACCGAGCCCGGCCATGATTATACTCTTAACCATTTGCAAATAATACAAAAGCAAAGAACTGGAAAACCAGGTAAAGGCGAGTGTGGGATCTCTATTCACACTTAAACGAACTCCAGTTCTGCACCATCCACACGTTAACTTGGCCTCATTTTTCTCCACTAGTTCCCACGTATGCAGAAACACCAGGAAAGTGCTAAAAAGTCTTTCCTCTCTCCTTTGCGAAAATAAAGTTAGAAAGT
>NW_007009547.1:630830-660052 GCF_000164805.1 Carlito syrichta | reverse complement strand
TCACCTCAGCCTCCCAAAGGCGCGGGATTACAGGCTGAGCCACCGAGCCTGGCTCTACCAATCAATTTGTAAAAGATGAATACCGTAATACAAAACAGGCAAAGAAAACAGTTTATGTGAGAAAAAATGCAAATAGCTAATAAACATGTTTAAAAAGAGTTTAACCTCAAGCATAATCAAAGTAATGCAGATTAAAATAGGATACTGTATTTAGCCTATCAAATTGGCATTAATTTTTAAACATTCAATATTAATAGGGGAATAGGAAAGAGGAGCATTTTCAGATACTGAAGCAGGAGGTGCAAATTGGTACAATATTATATAGAGCATTTAATAAAATACAGCAGAAACATAAGAAAATGTTCTCTTGGAAATTGTTCTAAAGAAATAGAGATGTAGCTAAAGATCCACATACAAGAATATTCAGTGGTGAAAATCAAAAAAACCTTGGCCTTCCAATGGTAGAGTAATGGTTAAAGAAATGTTGGCATGGACCATGTTTTCTTAAGCTTTGGCCTCCTCCCCCACCTTGGAGTGGTGAATCTCCTCTTTCTCTCTCTAATTTACTTTCTAAATAAACTATATTTTCTAATCTTAAAAAAAAAAAAAAAGGAGAAATGTTGGCATGGATATGTAATAGAATCCATCTACCCATTAAAATTGTTTTCTGCCAGGCTCGGTGGCTTTGTAATCCCAGCACTTTGGGAGGCCAAGGCTAGAGGACTGCTTGAATGAGGAGTTCAAGACCAACCTGGGCAGCATAGCAAAACCTCGTCTTTACAAAAAAGCAAAAAAAGAAAAGCAAACAAACAAAAAACTAGCTGGGCATGGTAGCACATGCCTCTAATCCCAGCTACTCCTAAGGCTGAGGCAGAAGGATCTCCTGAGCCCAGGAGATTGAGGCTGCAATGAGCCATGATTGTGCCACTGCACTCCATCCTGGGCAACAGAGTGAGACCCGGTCTCAAAAAAAATTGTTTTCCAAGAAAATTTAAAATTTAATAACTTAAAAATAGCTATTCTGAAACATTTGTTGAACTTTCAAGATACAGTTCTTTATATAAAGCACAACACTGTTTTGATATAAAATAAATATATACATATATGTATGTGTGTGTACACATGTACATCCATAGAAAAAATTCTAAAAATGTATGCATCACATTTTCAGTAGTTGTTACTCCTGCCTGTTGAAATTATGGGAATTTAATTTTTTTCTTTTCTAAATTTTTTTTAAAGATGTGGGGTAGAATTTAGGATTAGGTATACAAGTAGACATCATACAGGTAAAGTTTGGGCCTCCCTTTTCTAAATTTCTTCATAATAGACATTATCTTTATTATCAGGATCAATCATATCTCAAAAGAAATTTATATAAAAAATATATATTGTTCAAGCAATCACATAAGGTACTTTTTATATTTAATGCTATATTTCTATATTTTGATTTGTGCTTGAGAGCAAATATTTGATGAGGAAGTCTCCCATTTCCTGGAATATCATTGTAACCATCCTTCTTGGCCTTAACACAAGCCTTGTCCAACATATGCAGTTTCTCCAAGTTAATTGCATGAGACTCATGAAATTGGGGATTTTTAATACATTTCAACAATGTCAGGAATCTGGTTGCTTAGTGTTACAGTACAAAACATTTCCAGAGCTCTCACTTCTTAGATGCAGGAGAAAAAAAAATGAGAGAGAAGCCAGATGACGTTTTGAAAATACTGGTTTTGCTTAATTTTAATCCTCCTAAAGAGACTCTTCTGCTTCACCCCATCTTTTTAGACATATATTTCTCTACCCTTGTCCCTTGTTGTGCAGAGTTGAGCAGTGGAGAATTAAGCAAATGTGTATAGGGATCAAAGTTAACACAGGTAAGGAGACCAAGAGCCCCAAAGGAGAATTCACCATGAGAGAAGAGTCTGGGCTATTGACCCATATTATACTCTGGTTTATCATCACTTGGCATTTGAATGAAGGACAATTTATGTTTAATGTCTTGTCCAAATTAATACAAATATGCTACCAGAAGACCCCACATATGAGAATTTGAGGCATTATCAGAGACTGGGTAGGAGATACATCTGACCCAATGGGACCTCTCACATCAATCACCTAAATTAGATGAACTCTGTTTAGAAGTTTTATAACCAAGTAAGAATAAAAATCACTTTGCAACTAGAGTGAACTCTCACCCTACCTTGCTCTATGGCCATGGGCAAGTTGCATAGCTAACATGACTCTTAATCCATCAGCCATAACAGGAAAAAGTTGGATGACATCAGATTCTTAATTGAATGAGCATCAGAAAGTCCATGAAGAGCTGAAATTATAAGCAAAATGATATGCATTTTTCTAGAGAAGAGATCCACAGCTTTTATCATGTACCCAAAAGAGATTATGGTCCACTGAATTATATAACCTTTAAATTCCATTCAACATTAATATTACATGAATCTCCATTTATGTGTATTTTGGATAACACTTTACTTAATCAGAGAACTTTATTTTATACCATGCTTAGGTTTACTCAGACTTCAAGTTGGTGAGTCTAGACTCCAGTGTGAAGTGAAAATTGTACTTTCTGTCTCATTTATAAGAGTCTTTGTGACAAAAAGGGGTTTAAATATGTGTATATACACAAGAGCTACAAAATACAGAAAATTTATTAATATAGTTAAATATCAGTTATATTTCATTTCAATGAAGAAAATTTTGTAATTCTGTGAAATCATACGATTCACTAGTTTTGTTGATCTGATTAAAATATTTTACAATTAATATATGTTAAACGATTATGCACAGTATTATCACCATATGATCCTGATACTGACTTTAGTATACTATTTTTAAAAAGTAGATTGGAAAGGAGTTAGAAAAAGTCATAAAATTGTCATTCCAAGACAATTTGCACAATTTGCACATTTATTATTTGCACATTGATGGAGTTTCCAAGATAAACTCCATCAATGTGCAAATAATGTAAGCCTAATGAATTCAGAATCTTCAGATTTTCATTCCCTGCTTCACATCAATAATGCAACATATCTATTCATACTGGTCTTTCTGACATTTATCTATTCCTTCAGGTAATCACAAAAGGTGATTAAAGTCTATATTTCTATATTTTGGTTTGTGCTTGAGAGCAAATATTTCATGAGGAAGTCCCTCTGTTTCCTGGAATATCATTGTAAGCTTTCTTCTTGGCCTTAACACACGCCTTGTCCAACATGTACAGTTTCTCCAAGTTAATTGCATGAGACTCATGAAATGTGGATGCACAGCATTTTTGCCTTAGAAGCTGAGGGCAGACATACTGGGAAATTTTGTCTGGAAGGAACACTCTGGCCGCGTCTTTGCCAGGGGCCACTGAATCAGCATGCGGGTCACAGCCCTCTCGCCTGACCAGCCTCCCTGAGCACCAAGAGCCAATCTGGCTGGTTTCAAGCACTCTGCCACGATGTCTTAGTGTGTGACAGAGATACTACATCCAAAGGACAAAATAATAGCCTGACCCTACAACTGTGGACAGTAGTGTGTTTTTATTTTTTAAATGGTTCACCTTGGATTGTTAGAGCACATATAAAATTCTAACAAAAGGTTTAATTTGGTCATTTGATCCTTAGATTGCTCATTTTTTTGTCTTTTCGAAAAATGTTGCTACCATGTTTTATTTACAGTTTTGCCCCCAAAGGATTCTGCCAATTGGCAAATAAAGAAGACCAAAATAAAACAAAAAAGAATACTGAGACAATTGGATAAATCAAATGTGTTATACATATATGAATAAATATTGTTTAGCCATAAAAAGGAAGGAAATTCTGATGCATGTTGTAACAGGGACAAATCTTGAAGGCATCATGGTAAGTGAAATAAGCCTGACACAAAGGACAATTATTGAATGATTCCAGTTTCATGAGGAATATATAGTAGCCAAATGCAAAACCACACAGCAGAATGTTGGCTGCCATACTACGAGGGGAGGTGAGTTGATAGGGAAGATGGGGATTAATATTTAATGGGTACAAGTTTCAGTTTGGGAAAATGAAAAGGTTCTGGAGATGATCTGTGGTGATGATTGCACAACAGCCACTGAACTATATATGTAAAAATAGTTAAAATGGCAAATTTTTAGGCTGTGTATATTTTGCCAAAATTTAAAAAACTGAATTATATAAAAAAGGGAATTATGAGAAAATGAAGAAAATGTGAGCATTAACTAGATGTGCAAGGATATAAAAAAAAAGTATTGTCCATTTGGGTTTTTTTAAAGACTCTTTTAGCAGAACATATGGGATATTTACACATAGGAAATGATGCTGCCATTTGCGTCAGAATTTGGTGAGAAGTAACAGGGGAGGCACAGATGAATTAGTGTTGACCATCAGTCAGTTACATTTAAAAGGAAGTGGGGGACCTGGCTTGGTGGCTCAGCCTGTAATCCCAGCATCTTGGGAGAGCGAGGTGAGTGGGTTGCCTGAGCCCGTGGGTTTGAGAACGGCCCGGGCAACTACAATAAATCAAAAATTAGGGCAACCCCTTCGAGTCCTCTCCCACTGTGGGAGCTTTTCTGTCCTCTCAATAAATCCTGCTTTAAAAAAGAAATTAGCCAGTCATGGTAGCACGTGCCTGTAGTTCCGGCTACTTGGAAGGCTGAGGAGGAAGAAATCACTGGAGCCCAGCAGGTCGACGCTGGGGTGGCCATGAGCGTGCCACAGCACTCCAGCCTGGGCGAGAGAGTGAGACTCCAACTCAAAAATAAAAGTAAGAGATGGGGGAGAAGCAAGCCTATAAACACATATTACTGTTAACCTTGCATCAATGAAACCAAAATAGATTGTTACACATTATTTTTCACCAAATGCACTACCTATCATTAACTATATTTCAATTTTATTTCCTTACCTGAATTTTCAGTGAACTTATGTATCTATGAAGGGGTACCCCCCAAAAACATAATTTATTTATAAAAAGCTGTGTATTTATTCTTACATGTTTAAACTTCAGTTGCCTTCAAAGTACTTTCTGTTTGACACAATACACCTATCCAGACACCTTTTCTGTGCTCAAAACAGTTTTTGAACTTGTCGATTTTGATGCCTTTAAGAGCTTCTGCTGTTTTTTGTTTCACCTCTTCCACATTAGCAAAACGTTTCCATTTGAGGACTTTTTTCATCCAGGGAAACAAAAAAATGGTTGCACAGAGTGAGATCAGGAAATAGGGAGGGTAGGGTACAGGAGGATCTTGCAGTTTTTGGTCAAAAGTTGCTGAACAATCAGCATGATGTGGCCGTGTATGCCTGTAAATCACCCATCATGAAGTAGGCAAATGTATTGAAAGAATCTAAAAAAAAAAAAAAAAATTCACTGAAGCTGAATGCAGCCTCTCACAATACTAGCTAGTACACTGATGCTGATGGGTTTCTAGAACAATTACCTAGCAGAGGAAGTCTGGGATACAAAGGTCCCACCCTCCAAAGATTAATTTCATTTTGGGGGATCCCCCTTGTATTCTTTAAGCCAGCAGTCCCCATCTTTTTGGGCATCCAGGCCTGGTTTTATGGAAGACAGTTTTTCCACAGATGGGTAGGGGGACGAATGTGCACTCAAACCTCACTGCTAATGTTAATCTGTGTTTGCATCTGCTCCCCAGTGCTAGCATCACCACCTCAGCTTCACCTCAGATCATCAGGCATTAGATTCTCATAAGCAGCGTGCCACCTATATCCCTCACATGCACAGTTTACAGTAGGGTTCACACTCCTAGGAGAATCTAATGCTGCTGCTGATCTGATAGCAGGCCGAGCTCAGGCAGTAATGCAAGCAACAGGGAGTGGTTGTAAATACAGATGATGCTTCGCTTGCTCAACCACTGCTCATGTCCTGCTGTACTGCCTGGTTCCGACATGACTGGTTCATGGCCTGGGGATTGGAGAACCCTGCTTTAAGCTGTATACTTCTTAAAAGCAAAATCTGTTGTTTATTTTTTTTCAATCTAGAAAATAATGGGCATCAACCCATATTTGATGAAGAAAAAGAATGCCCAGGACTCCATTTCTGAAATTCCTATGCTGACCTGTAAAACCATCATTATATAATTGAAAAACAAGTCTATATATAGGCCGGGCTCAGTGGCTCAGCCTGTAATCCCAGCACTTTGGGAGGCTGAGGCAAGCGGATTGCCTGAGTCTGTGGGTTGCAAACCAGCCCAGCCACCTTGGCAAGAACTTGTCTCTACAATAAATCCCAAATTAGCCAGTGATGGTACCACACACCTGTAGTTCTGGCTACTTGGAAGGTTGAGGTGGAAGTATCACTGGAGCCCAGCAGGTCGACGCTGGGATGGCCATGAGTGACACTACAGCCCGGGTGACAGAGTGAGAATCCAACTAAAAAAAAAGTCTATGTATATTACTTTGACTCCTATAACACATAGGATGATAATTCATTTAAAACAAACCTCCTCATTCACGCCATGTCAGCTGCCATATTTTTGCATTGTTCCTTATGGGTCCTAGCACCCATGATTCCCTCTGTTTGGAAAGCTCTCTCCTAGGATGTTTGCACAAACTTCCTTCCTGTTCTTTTTCTCGTAACCTTCCCTAGAGGCCTCTCTAGCCACCCCGACTCAGTTGAATCCCTACCCCCAAGCTGTTTACCTCTCTCTTTCTTTACCCATCCATCTCCTCCTGCCTCCTCCCCATATGAATTTATCACTACCTAGCATATGTTTGTTTGTCATCTGTCTCTCCCACAAGACTATAACTTCAAGAGAATTCGCCTGTTTCATTCACCACTGACCTTTAATCTAGGCCTAGGCATGTGATAGCTCACAAATGAAGATTTGTTGAGTTGATGAATAAGCAAAGAATTGAAAAGGAACGTACAGTTACAGAGGTTCTAACTTCTAGCTAGAACAGCAAACTTCAGTCGTACTTTTAGTAACCTGCATGGAAATTCTCATGGAACTTCATGGCTCATACTTTTCATCTTCAAAGTGTAAGTGAATTATTATTTTACTCCATGACACAGATGCTAACACTCTATTTTATAGATGGGAAAACTAGATCACAGACTAAATTCCTAAAGATCAATGAGTGAGTCAGTGTCAGAGCTAGACAAAGAGGAGAATTTTTGATGTTTAGTCTTGAGCAACTGACTCCCCAAAGCCATTTAGCCTGATCTTGTGCTTGTTAGAACTCATTACAAAGCATTTACTATTCCCAAATTTAAAAGCCTCTCTCTCAGGTGGGAAATTGGTTTGTTGTGACAACAGGTAACTCAGTTAGAAATGTTCTTTCCAGAATTTGTTCCTCAATCTGTATCCAGTAATTCACAAAGTGAGCTGCTGTCTTCCTACTGATCTCTCTGCCTCCAGTTCTTGTTCTACCAGGCACCCTTCACATTGCCACAGGAGTGTCTTTCCTAATCCCAAATCTGATGGTGCCACTCCCTGAATGCATTTGTGTAAAAGTAACATAAAGAATGAGCAGAAGCAGAATTCTTCCTTGAGAAGCTAAAATTTGTCAAGAAAATTTGACTGGGTAGAACTCAAATGACCTCATGCGATAGCCCAGTAAATAGCCTAGGACTATGAATAACTATGTTCCAGACATGATTATGTTCATCTACATAAATGTGCTGAATTTGCTTGTAAAATTCAGGCGATCTAATAGATTCGTTTTCTGCTGGAGATATTAAGGACTGGCCCTGGGTCAAAATTTGCATTTGCCTCCTATCGTGGAAACTTTAGCAAAATAAATAGGATCATAAAATTAACATTTTGTTGTGTTCACTTCAAAGATCTGTATTTACTGCTCTCATTGAATTAAATTACTTTGTTACTTATTTACATAAAGAAAAAAGAACAAGCCAACTTCACTAAATAAAATATGAATTTTTTTAAAAGTAAGTTGCTGTCTTAGCAGAAATATATGGTCTGTAAGTAATTTAGTAGTTAATAGTTTCATTAATGCTCATTCATCATTGATCATTTCATTTTAAAAGGGATTGTACCAACCCAAATCTATTGCAAATGTGGGGGAAACCCTTCGTGCTATGTTTTTGAAAGATTTTTTTAAGTCAAATCTTAGTTTTAAATCTTCAAATGGTACTAGCAACTGATATGACCCCAAAATTCTGTATACTGGAAGAAACAGACTATCCTATTTTTTATTTTTTATTTTTATCAAGAATTCCCTTTCTAAATGGGAACAATGGCTTTCAACTTTATCTGCACTTTAGAATACCCTGGAAATTTTACAAATTGTGATTCCTGTATTCCACCCTCAGAGATATGGATTTGCTGGGAAGTGGACTGGGTAATGTGATTTTTAAAAGAAGCTTCTAAACTGTGACCAACATGGAGACCCGTGCAGAAGAGGCTCCATCCATGGATCTCTGACACAGAAGTGGGAGTGGAGTTCAAGAAAGATGAAAAGCCAGAGACCCTAGATATAATGGCCTCTAGATTTCTCTGTAATTTTGTATATTATAAAAGATTTCAGTTTTGTCACTAGTAATATAGTATTCTTCATCCTGGGGTTATTTCGCAAAAGAATCTAGTTTTCAGACATAAGATTTAAGTTAAATTGAGCTAAGACGGAAAGGATGCCAAAGGTAATCAAAACTTTGGTATGACACATAGACCAAGGTGTTTACTTGTATGATATTAACTGCCTAAAAATAATGTTTAATAATAAACAAAATACACATATACTACATCTACTTTTTTTTTTTTTTTGAGTTTGAGTTTCACTCTGCTGCCCAGGCTGGAGTGCAGTGGTACTCTCACAGCCACGGCAGCCTCGACCAGCTCAGGTGATCCTTCAGCCTCAGCCTTCCAATAGCTGGAATTACAGGCACGTGCCACCACACCCGGCTAAGTTTTTGATTTATTGTAGAGATGAAGTCTCCCCAAATTGCCCAGGGTGGACTTGAACCCATGGGCTCTAGCAATCCTCTCACCTTGGCCTCCCAAAGTGCTAGAATTATAGGCGTGAGCCACAGCGTCCAGCCGCGTCTACTTTTATTTTGGAACTGTTGTACCATCATCATCAATCACCCTCCCTTGCCAAAAAATGAATTTAGATTTTCATGACTGAAAGTTCTACCTATTCTGATACTTAACAGATACCCATTGTAACACTGTGGTCATTACCTTTAACAATTCAGATCCTTCCATTTGAAGAGTCGCATTGATATGTGGTTTTTATTTGTTTTCTAGCAAGTTCTCACACTGCTACATATTTGCTTTGCTTGCTTACTTAATTGTAAATGGTAACAAAGGTGACACAAAAAGATAGATACAACTGTGGAAGGAATTACTGAGGCAGAAATACTTTTTAAACAATCAGCAAGAAAAAGCACATTTACTCTGTTGTCTCAAAGCTAGGACTAGAAACCCTGACCCTCTCAATAGCTTAAACTTGCTGGGTGTTTCTAGAGCTCTTTTCTCCTAAATCCCTCTCTCCCTCCTCTGGCTGTGGATCTTGGGTTCTTGTTTGATTGCTTATGCCCTTTTAAAAGGTTGTTTTCTTCTGTCTTGCTTCAGGCTGTTGGGCTTGCATTTGGTGTAAGTTCTCAGAAGCAAGGAGGCTGGTGTCATCATTCAAAAACTCCCTTAATAGGTCCTCCTGTTTAGTCTGGCTCATTGGGTGTTACCCATAAAAACAGTTTGGCTTTTGTCATCACAATTGGAGCAGGCGGTGTGACTAATCAGTCAGTTCAGTACATCTCTGTTATCTTCTGTGAAGTGAGTCAGTTTCAGCTTTGGCTTGGTGCTCGTATGTCACTCCCTACTCTCTGATGTTCAAGTTCGTATTTGTTCCAGACTCTAGGTTTTTTTTTTTAATCTGTTTTCTCTCTCAAAACATATTCTATATTCCCTCCCAAGCATAGAACTAACTCCACAGGAATTGAAGGAAAATTCTAGTAATTCTAGCCCACTATGCAGAATTCCCAGGGCAGGGAAGTCATCTGTTCTGTCAGTTTGGGGAACTGTACCAATAATACAACTAATTTAGGTCAACACACATGTACTGAGCATTAACAATATGCCAGGGATCTTCATATACCACTCTTTTAAAAATGAACAGCTTATTTCAGAGTAGTTTTAGATTTACAGAAAAATTGGGAAGAGAGTACAGTCCTCACAAATCCTGTATCAGGTTTCCCCTATTATTAACATCTTACATTAGTATGATATGTTTGTTACCATTAATGTAATGCTATAATAAATGAATATTGATACCTTATGATTAACATCCATATTTTATTCATATTGTCTCAAATTACCTATTGACCTTTTTCTGTTCCAGATTCATCCCAGATACATCATGACAGTTAGTTATCACGTCTCTTGAGGCTCCTTTTGAGTATGACAGATTCTGACTTTCTTTCTTTTTGATGAATTTAGTTTTGAGAAATACTGGTGAAATATTTTGTACAATTTCCCCATTGGGATTTGTCTAATGTTTTTCTCATTAGACAGAGGTTTGTTCCCCAGAGGGAGACTACGGAGGTGGAATGTCATTGTCTTCCCACTACACCAAGGTACATACTATAAACATGATTTATCACTGTGAAACTGCTACCCTTGAACACCTGGCTAAGGTGGTATTTGTCAATTTCTCTACTGTAAAGTTACCTCCGATCCCCCTTCTATTCCATTTTTTGTAAGGAAGTCACTATGCACAACTCACACTTAAGGAGTAGGGAGGGATGGCTCACCTCCTTGAGGCAGAGAATTTCCAAAAATTATTTCAAGTTCTTATTTATTTAGGCATTTAAGTCAATATGGACTCAAGAATTTTTTTAATACATTGTTATAATCCGATACTTCTTTATTTCTTTTTCTTTTCTTTTCTTTTCTTTCTTTTGAGGTAGAATCTTACTCTGTCACCCAGGCTGGAGTGCAGTGGCATACTCACGGCCACCCCAGTGTCGACCTGCTGGACTCCAGCGACCCTTACACTTCAGCCTTCCAAGTAGCCAGAGCTACAGGTGCATGCTGCCACGCCTGGCTAATTTTTGATTTATTGTAAAGACAAGGTCTCACCAAGTTGCTTGGGCCGATCTCGAACCCACAGGCTCAGGCAATCTACTCACCTTGGCCTCCCAAAGTACAGGGATTATAGGCTGAGCCACCGAGCCTGGTCTTTTTACTTTCTTGCCCAATTTTTTCCGGTCTTGGCCGGTTGGAGCTCTTTGTTTCAGCTGGCTCCTGTGTCCCTATGACATACTCCTTCTGTGTGTGTGTGTGTGTGTGTGTGTGTGTGTGTGTGTGTGTGTGTGTGTGTGTGTGTGGAAGCACTTCCTTAATTTCTGGCTCTACAACTGCTTCAGGCTCTTCTTGTATATTTCCTGCCCCAGTCCTAGAATCAGTCATTTCTATTAAGAAGCCCTGGTGTTTCCTTGGAGAATGGTATTAGAAATAAAGATCTGAGCGCTAGGTATGACTGTTGCTGCTTAAATGTCTTTGTTTCTCAGCTGAAAGAGAAGGGAAGTGTATATGCATATATTAACCCCTGTATTTACATATATCCATAAACATTTCTGTGTATAACTATGTATATCTATATTAAGCTAGGCATGCATTTATAGGGATGTCTCCAGCCTTAACTCATTGCCACATGGATCAGTCTAGCTTCCTCCCCTTGTGCCAACAGTGAGAAATCTCTCATCATTAATCATCCATTTACTTTAATTATTCAAGTTTAGTATGAATGTATAACAGTATCAGAATCCTTACTTTCTGGAGAGTCTGGAGACATTATTCTAGATGGCCATCAGCCTGGTATCACTCAACAATTCTGTTTCTGAGAAAGAAGAAGGAACAAGAGAGGATAGTTCGAGGTCTCCACATGGAATGCATCAGAGGGGCAGGTCCTGGAAGAGAAAAATGCAGTGGTTTTATTTTGAAATTTAGCTGAATTCCTATGAAAGGGTCATTTTTTTTTTTTCTTCCTGAGACGGCAGATTTTTGACACAGTGGTCATTTCCTTCCTTTGTTACTTCCTTTGCCACTGTACCACCTCCATCCTTTCTCAGCCTCCACAGCCACCAACCACCACTCACCATCACTAACCGAAGCAACCATAGTAAGTTCATTATACATTGTGAGGTGAGGGGGAATAGCACGGCAATTAGGTGGCAATGAATGGGTGGATGGATGGAAGAAGTATATAAACTGCATTATAATCTGGGAAGTTTAAAAACCATTTCTTAAGTTTGTCTATGCTGAAGAATGAAATAAACTGTATTTAATAGGGAACTAGGCTTGAAATTGTATTTTGCTATTGCTTACCCTAAGCAGAACTTAAAGGGGGGACACCTTGGGCAAATTATTTGCAACTGTTTGTATTTAATTGATATTAAAATATTAAATTACTAAATATAATTTCTTAAAATAATATTTAAATGATATATTAATATTTAAGATGATATATGACAAAACTCATGGAATTTGATGGCACAAAGAGTGAGCCTGAGTGTATGCACATTTATTTATTTATTTGTTTGTTTGTTTTTTGAGTCAGGGTTTCACTCTGTTTCCTAGGCTGGAGTGCAGTGGCACAAT
This sequence comes from Carlito syrichta, assembly GCF_000164805.1. NCBI lineage: Eukaryota > Metazoa > Chordata > Mammalia > Primates > Tarsiidae > Carlito > Carlito syrichta. The sequence goes on along the minus strand of NW_007009547.1, from coordinate 647,472 downwards.
CACGACTCGCCATAGCTTCAACCTTCTGGACCCAAGCAATCCTCCTCCCTCAGCCTCCTGAGTAGCTGGGACTACAAGCACACACCACCATGCTCAGTTAATTTTGTACATTTTTGTAATGACAAGATCTTGCTGTGTTGTCCAGGCTGGTCTTCAACTCCTGGGCTCAAGCAATCCTCCCACCTTGACCTCCCAAAGTGCTGGGATTACAGGCGTAAGCCACCACACCTGGCCTTGTATGCACATTTATAAATCATTTAGGAAGTCAAGGGATCCCAGAATGTAGGAAAACAATCTCACTGTATTACAACAATATGAAACCACTTCACTGATGGGGTGGAAGGAAAAAGTGTTCATTTAAATTTGGAAATGAGTGTAGTCTGCCAGACAAAAAGCAAAATAAACTGTTCTTAGATACAAAGTTCTAGTCGGAGGTGGGATGTGAGACTTCCAGCAAGTGTCTGTAGCGGGAGGGGTCTCCTGCTCCTCACCTCTCTCCTTTCCTGCTGGGTAGAAGGAGGACATAATGGCTAAGGTAGAAGGAACAGGCATCTTGGATAACATAGGGTGGAAGATAAGGGTTGAGGAACAAGAAGACGGAGGAAGCCTGTCTTCTCATGACTGGAGCCACTGTGCCAGCTGAATTTATTTGGAACAAAAAGGAGACTCTTTTCTTGTTTAACCAATTCTTATTTTGGACTTTCTGCCACTCACAGATGAATATATCTTTTCCTCCCTGCCTTTTATCTCATTACCAACTCCTGCACTCAAAAATTGGGACTAGGCTGGGCACGGTGGCTCACTCCTGTAATCCCAGCACTTTGGGAGTCTGAGGCAAGAGGATTGCCCGAGGCTAGGGGCTCCTCAAGACCAGCCTGGACAACTTGGTGAGACTTAGTCCCTTCAAAAAAATTAACTGGGCATGGTGGCATGTGCCTGTGGTTCCAGCTATGTGCAAGGCTGAGGTGGAAGGATCGCCTGAGCCCAACAGGTCTGCTGTGGCCATGAGCATGCCACTGCACGCCAGCCTGGGTGACAGAGTGAGACTCTTGACTCAAAAAAAAAAAAAAAAGGGACTACATAACTTTATATATATATAAAACTCCCCTTGAGAGACATTCTGAGGTATTCTTAAGCACACATTTATAGTCAATGAAAGGAGACTCTCACTCACAAAATTATGCCCCTGTGTGGAATAATAATTGATAATGAGTAGCATAATTTGTATTAACTCATCATCCTCACAAAAGAGTTTTTTAAATAAGACAAACAGGCCGGGTTCGGTGGCTCAGCCTGTAATCCCAGCACTTTGGGAGGCCGAGGTGAGTGGATTGCCTGAGCCCGCAGGTTTGAGACCCGCCTGGGCAACTTGGCGAGACCTCATCTCTACAATAAATCAAAAATTAGCCGGGCGTGGTAGCGTGCGCCTGTAGTTGCAGCTACTTGGAAGGCTGAGGTGCAAGGATTGCCGGAGCCCAGCAGGTCGAGGCTGCGGTGGCCGGGAGCAGCCACTGCACTCTAGTCTGGGTGACAGAGTGAGACTCCAACTCAAATAAATAAATAAATAAATAAATAAATAAGACAAACAACAGTATAAATTTGCCTTATGGTTCTCTTATATAAAAATTACACATTCACTGAATTTCCTTTATATGAAAATTACACACTTACTGGGAGAAATGCCAAGAAGTATAACATACAAAACTATAGGCCAGGAGCTGTGGCTTACACCTGTGTTCCCAACACTTTGGGAGGCCAAGGTATAAGGATTGCTTGAACCCAGGAGTTTGAGACCTGCCTGAGCCACATTGTAAGACCTTGTCTCTACAAAAAAAATAAAAAAAGTTAGCTGGGCATGGTGGCACACACCTGTAGTCCCAGCTACTCGAGAGGCTGAGATGGAAGGATTGTATGAGCCAAGCAAGTAGAGGCTGCAGGGAGCTGTAACTGTTCCACTGCACTCTAGCCTGGGCAACAGAGTGAGACTGACTGAAAAAAAAAAATGTAAAGCAACACAAATTGTTTTGGTTTGGAAGGTGATAATTTTGGGGTCTAAAACAATGACAATATTAAGAAAACAGTTATTCATGAGTGACGTCATTTTCTTTTTAAGTATTTTCATAAATAGATACTAATATCTCTCTCACCACGCAGCCCCACTCTTTCTGGATTTTTGGTGTTACAATGATTGATTTAGGAATTAAGACCTCTGTTCAAAGAGCAGAAAAAGAAGATGGCATTAGTAGTTGCTAGGTGTCCATTTCAAAGTGGTTACCTAGCAACAGTTCCCGGCTGGCTAGCAGAAGTATTGCCCGTGGCTTATAGCCAAAAAGCTGGCCTGAGCTACATTCTTGCTCTGCTAAACATCTTATTTGTATGGTTTTCGAAGAAGAATCACCTCTTGGGGTTATATGGGTTGATGCTCAATTGACCATGTGTTTTGTCTTATTTCACCCCCTGACAGACGAATGTGCTTGCTGTGTTTCTACAAAACCATTGAAGTTGTGGGAGGAAAAAACTGACAGTATTTGGAACCAAAACAAGATATCTCTTAAACTTCCCAGATGCCAAGTGATAGCAACTAGTGGTATATCATAAATAGATTTAAAAAAAAAACCAAAACTTAGCTACTCAGAAGGCTGACATGGGAGGATCATTTGAGCCCAAGAGTTTAAGACCAGACTGGACAATATAACGAGACCCCTTCTCAATATTTTTAAGTTCACTTTTAAATAAGAAAATTAATAGCACACTTAAACCCACAGGATAAATGTGAAGAGTTTAAGTCATTGTTAAGTAAAATAATTTTCACTAAAGTTAAGTATCATTCTAAGAATACTCTAGCCCAGACTCTTAAGTTTTCACCTCTCTGTATTCAGTTCCAGGAAACTAAGATGAATGTCTGTAAAAGGAGGAACCCAGGATGTATTACAGTGCTTGTGGTACTTTATATCTTGTCATTAAGCTGCACCTTTATTTGTGTTATGCTTCTTTCCTTGTTTACACCTATTTTCTGTCTATATTTCAAAACTGTAACAAATATAGACAAAACTGTAACAAATATAGACTGTAGCTTTTTTGTAAAGGCTTTTGAGTTTTAACCTCTCATATAGAAAACCTCTCAATATGGTTTAAGTATATATCACACATGCTGAACGTGTTAGAAATGAAATTTCTATCAAAAATTCATTTCATAGGTACTCAAGCAGATATTGATACACCAACGTTTATAGCAGCATTATGTACAATAACCAAAAGGTGGAAAGACCCAAGTGTTCATGGATAGATGACTTGATAAACAAAATGTTGTATATATACACTATGGAATATTATTCAGTCCTAAGAAGGAATGAAATGTTGATACATGCCACAACATAGATGAGCCATGAGAACATTATGCTAAGTGAACTAAGCCAGGCACAAAAGAATAAATATTGTATGATTCCACTTATGTGTGGTCATAAGTGATCATATTAATAGAGACAGCAAGTAGAATGGTGGTTGCCAGGAACTGGAAGAAGGGGGCAGTGAGGAATTATTGTTTAATGGAGCTTCAGTTTGGAAAGATGAAAAAGTTTTGGAGAGGGATGGTGGTGATGGTTGCACAGCAATGTGAATGTACTTAATGCTAACAAACTGTATACCTTAAAGTGGTTAAAATGGTTCACTTTATGTCATATATCATTTATCACTTTAAAAAAAAAATCAAGTGGGGCCGATGTGGTGACGCACACCTGTGACCCTAGCACTTTAGGAGGCCAACATGGGAGGATTATTTGAGCCTAGGAGTTGGAGACCAACCTGGGTAACATAGTGGAACCTCATCTCTGCAAAAAATAAAAAATTAGCCAGGTATGGTGGCATGTCACCTGTAGTCCCAGCTACTTGGGAAGCTGAGGCTAAAGGATTACCTGAACCCAGGAGGTCAAGGCTGTGGTGAGCTATGATCATGTCACTGCCCTCCAACCTGGGCAACAAAGTGAGACCTCAACTAAAATAAAATAAGTACTTAGTTGGTCCAGAAAAATGTTAACAATGCTCTGATTTTTCCCTGTGCTCCAGTGTTTTGTCACATACCTAATGGGAGATCATTACACAAAAGGGAGATGAGAATATGCTGGGGGGATTGTATCATGTGTACTCATGTACAAAACGATGAACCACAGTATCTAAAAAGCAAAATCCTACCTTGTTCTTGGTAAGAATTCTGTTACTGGTTGAGCCACAAATTTTTTAAAAAAGAAAAAGAATGGGCCGGGCACGATGGCACATGCTAGTAGTTCCAGCTACTTGGAGGGCTGAGGCGGAAGGATTGCCTGTGCCCAGTAGATCGAGGCTGCAGTGACTGTGAGTGTGCCACTGCTCTCCACCTTGGGTGACAAAGTGAGACTCCAACTCAGAAGGGGGAAAAAAAGAATGACTTTTAAGGGGGAAAGGGACTGGCAATATATATTGCAACAAGTATTCATTCCATTGTTTCTTATTAGTCCTCTTCATTCTACAACCAGACATTTCTTAAGCTTGTCTATCCTGAAGAATGAAATAAACTGTATTTAATAGGGAGCTAGACTTGAAATTGTATCGCTTACCCTAATCAGAACTTTCATTAACTATGCATGGCTTTTGTAATTGACCCTGTTCAGCAGAGCCATTATAATAATAGATTTGCTCGTTTTTGTCATCTGTAGTAAACTGTTAAAGACACTGCCATTTTTATGATGGGGCTATGGGTTAATAATGATTGACCCAAAATAAAAATAAAATTAGACCCTTAGGCTATTGTCGTCACAAATTTACAACGTGTAATTCGTATAAAGAAGACTAATTTTGGCCTGGCGCGGTGGCTCATGCCTATAATCCCAGCACTTTGGGAGGCCGAGGTCAGAGGACGGCTTGAGTCCATGGGTGAGAGGATTGTTTGAGCCCAAGGGTTCAAGACCAGCTGGGCAATATAACGAGAACTCATCTCTACAAAAATCAAAAAAGTAAGCCAGGTGTGGTGGCACACACCTGAAGTCCCACCTACTTAGACGACTGAGGCAGAAGGATCGCCCGAGCCCAGCAGTTCAAGGCTGTGGTGAGCTGTGATTCTGCCATTGCATTCCAGCCTGGGGGACAGAGTGAGACTCCAACTCAAAAAATAATAAATAATAAAACAAAACTTGATTCTGAAAGGGAGAAAAGAAAGAAGACTGTAACCAAAAAGCTGTGGAGTTAGTGCAATGTTTTTCAACTTGGACTTTTTGAAAGGATTCTTAGTCCATAAACCTGAGAGCATGCACACACACTCACACACACACACACACATTCACACACACACACACACACACACACACACACACACACTCACACACACTCCTGGATGCCCACTTATAACTTAATATTGCTTCCAGATGTCAGTACCTCTGTTTACATTTGTGTTTACAATCAAGTTGCAGCCAAGCAGTAATCCTTTAAAGATCACTTTTAAACAGAAATTGTTCATGGTGCAATGGAGAAGGTACGATCTTGAGGTCCATGAAGTGAACATCAGCTTCTGTGCTCACAAGAAGAGACATGATCCTGCCTTATGCTCTGGCCATTTCAGCTTAGAGATGTTTGAATTAGAATGACCCTTCCCAATGGAGAATACTTGTGTTCTAGGAGAGACATTGAGGTGCAAAGAAAATAAAAAGAAAGTATCGGTCGAGGACAGTTCTGTCACATTAAAACAGGAGCCGAGGCTGAAAGCTTGATCACATGTACTTATCAAATCACTCTGGTGTCCACAGGGCACCTGACCTGAAAGAATCTCTAAAATCTTCCAGCCGTGAAGAACTCATAGCCTTGATTTTCAGAGAGAAATCTCTTTAGTGAATGTCTCCAGTGAGACTGAGTGGCATGGATTGCCTTGTGGCCATAGCAGTGTTGTAACTGGGGACATCGTAGGCAAGACAGATGTCACACTCGTTGTTGGGCCACCCCTGAGAATCCTCCTTTCTGTATGGGAATTCAGACCCTGAATATGATTTGTGTGGCTCTGCAAAAAGAAAAGGGAACCCATGGCATAGGTAATTGCAAGACTTTGATGTTTAATAAGAAAGCTGAAGAACATAGCTTTAATGACTAGAATAAATAATCTTAGAAGCATTCAGTATCTAAGGGAGTTTTATAATCAAAAGGCAGAAACCGCTTGCTACTCTAAGCATTTAAACCTCCAAAAATTGTGTCAGATAATAGATGTTAAGAGCATTTACAGTCCAGGAGCCTAGGCATTTGCATATACTATATAAATATTAATCTTTCCAGAAAACTGGAACCAGATCGTGAGGACTACATTTTTGTATTTTATACATCTGATATACAAAATTCATCTCCCTCATTTCACATACACATATCAGCATAGGGAAAAATACTTTGTTTTAATGGAGCAACTATTTGCAACCTGTAGTATTTTTTCATTCTTGATCTTTATACCTGTGGTTTTAAATCGTTGTGGTCAATGTGTTGAGTATTTTCTGAGTGACCCTAGACAAACCATCTCACTGCCACTAGTCTGTTTTCTTATCAGTTAGAGATAATTGCTTTTATTTCACAGGGCTATTCTGAAGAACAAGTGAGATAATGCAATATAAAAAAATTTTTTTGTAAACATTAAAGTGTACAATTGTGTGGCATAATATTCACTTGTGGTTGTTTCTGATATGCTTTCCTATGTATCTTTTTTTTGTTTGTTTGAGTTAGGGTGGCTTCTCACTCTGTTGCCCAGGTTGGAGTGCAGTAGCACAATCATGCCACAAACTTTTGAACTGTAACAATCCTCCCACCTCAGTCTCTCAAGTAGCTGGGACTATGCACCACCAAGCCTTGTTATTTTTTTTTATTTTTCAGATGAAGTGTTGCTGTGTTATCCAGGCTGGTCTTAAACTCCTGAGCTCAAGTAATTCCCCCGTTTTGGCCTCCCAAAGTGCTGGGATTACAGGCATGAGCCACTGTACCCAACCTTCTATGTAATTTTAATGGTTGTATATTATTCTAACCGAATTGCTATTCTAGTTTAGTTAGCCACTGTGATTGTTACTCATTCTTCCTTTTTGATATCATAAGTAAAGTTGTTTATAAATATCTCTGCATGATTAGCATTTTTTCATTTTTGAAATATTTTCTTATCATGAATTCCTGGAAGTGGAATAAATTGGTCCAAATAGTACTTGAGATATTCTTCTTTAGATAATGTACATTTTCTTAGTATAAAACAAACAAACAAAAAACTAGTTCTTATGATGAACCTCAATTTAGACGAATTAAGAAGCTAAAACAAATTCTGGTGGTATTAGCAAGTTAGCACATATAAAACCATATTATCATTATTTTCAGAAGGCAAATATTTAAATTTTAATGGATTATGGGACATGTCTTCTGATGGTTTGAAATTCTTCTTTTGGAAAATGACAAGATAGCGTATGAAGTACAAAGACTCTAATTCGGTATGCTCTGTTTTCCAGTTTTGTTATCCTCTGTTTACAAGAGACCTGATTTTTAAAGGATACATCTCTTTTTGTCTGAGGCTTCTGGCCCTTCTGTTTCAGTTGGTTTAAATTCACAGCAAAGTAACCTTAGAAAGGAATGATTTGCAATATGGATTTAGGTTAAAATCAGGGAGGCAGATTGTGTACAGAAGAAATATAAAATACGAAAATATATTCCTCATGATCTGGTTCCAGTTTTCTGGAAAGATTAATATTTATAAAGTATATGCAGATTCCTTGACTCTAAGTGCTCTCAACATCAATTATCTGACACAATTTTTGGAGGTTTCAATGCACAGATTGAATTAAATTTGACTTTCCTCTAAGTCATTACTTTGAAGATGGTTGCAGGAATTTAAAAAGAAATGTCTGACCAAACTAATATGGTTCAGTAGAAACTTTCCCTATACAATGTTTCAGAGGAATTTTACCTACTCACTCAACAAGGGACCAGCATACTTGTTTATTTAATGATTAACTCTACTTTCTTCATCTTGTTTCTTCTGCTACTTCTGCAAATGACTTGATAGGAAGTTAAGAGGAGGCATAATGGGAAAGTCCTGACTAAAAGTTACATTTGATTTATGGACTCAGTTTTGCCACTAACTAGCCATATGACCAGATCCAAGTTACTTAACCCTCTTGGGCCTCAGTTTCCTAACTATAAAGTTGAATCCAAAGTCTATTTCAGCTCCAATAATCTGTGATTCTATATGGAGCAAAGGCCTTTCTCCATGACATGAATAATCTTTAGAGGGCCAAATTTTTCATGATTGTTGTTGTAATGTGTCTGTGTGAGTGTGCGTATTGGCAGAGGGATAGGTGGGATGAGATTCCTCCTCTCTATGTAGGAACAGTTAAAAAAAAACAAGTTGAAAAAACACCATGCTGGACTGTGTTTGGGCAAACTGGAATCAGGCCACCCTGACCTCATAGTCCCACAGACATTGCCAGGAAGCCCAAAAAGTCTGTCCAATGCTGCTGAGAAGGCATCTTTGGCAGAGCCAAAAGGATGCTAAGAGGAGCCATGCAGTGAGTCCGTGCCCAAATAAGGGGTGAGCACAGTGCTTGGCAAGGGAGCAGCATGTATTATTTGCAGAAATCAAGGAGCATGCTTTTGGCAGGGCGGCACGGAGGCTAGAAGAGCAGGGCAGTGTCTTCCGGCTGCTGACCGGGAAGACCTTCTGAACATTCTCATTTCCTTACGGAGCATGTTCATTACTGCCCTTATTGTCATTATTAGCACTTTCAGAAACAGCAAGTAAAGTTATCTGGGAGGAAGGGGAGGGACAATCCTTTCACTTACTCCAACATCACTTCAGGTGCATTCAAAACTGAGCTATAACCTTTCTATGCATTGTTAAGGCATTACTATTCTTCAGATTCACATGCTGGCAGTTGTTTGTTTTTATATTCCTTTGGTATTTTCCTGGAATTGCTGTTGAATATAAGATCTCAGCTTGGAGGACCAGCTCTTACAAAGTGTATTCCGAGAGCTAAGCGAATGCTTAGCTTTCACTGGTCCCTTATAATATCACTTATGTCATGGAGAAAGGCCTTTGCTCCAGATGGAAGCGCAGAGGATTTGAGCTGAAATAGACTTTAGATTCAGCCTTGTAGTTGGGAAACCAAGGTCCAAATGAATTAAGTAATCCCAGTGTCTTCCATGTCTTCCTTCCCCTTTGATGGGCTCCCTGCCCCTTCAAGCCCTCATAGTCCCAGATCTAGGGTGTTGCCTGGCTATGACCCAGTCTGCTTGCCTCTGCTAATACCTCCTTCTGATGATACTTTCGACCTCCCTAGTGGTTCCATCTAACGCTGCCTGCTGGTTTAGTTCTACTTCCTGCTGCTTCTTCATGAAGCCCTGAGCTCCATAGAAAACCACCTGAGGTTCTTGCCCCTACCTGTTGGCCTCGTAAACTCATACATCGGTCATCCTTAGTCTCAGCAAAAATGTCCAGATATTTTACTGCTTCCTCCGCAGCACCCAAGACAATAATACATCCACAGGAAACTGTCTGTTTCTTCTAGTAGGAGCATTTTACTTTAATTTTAATATTTCAAGCTTTGTGCACAGAATCTGAAAAGTAAGTGCTCAATAAATACTGAATAAATATATAGACCTGTTTTCTGAAAATATCCTCTTCAATTCCTGTTGATGACAATGTGGGGTGAGGGGTAATAAGTGAAAAAGAAACTTGTAAGCTGACATGGAAACGTATATTAAACCATGTCTGGCTGGGTGCAGTGGCTCACAACTATAATCCCAGCACTTTGGGAGGCCAAGGAGAGAGGATTGCCTGAGTCCTGGGTTCAAAACCAACCTGAGGAACTGAAGAGACCTAGTCTCTACAATAAATCAAAAATTAACCAGGCATGATCGCATGTACCTGTAGTTACAGCTATTTGGAAGGTTGAGGTGGAAGGATAGGCTGAGCCCAGCAGGTCAAGGTTGTGGTGGTTGTTAGTGTGCCGTTGCACTCCATCCTGGGAGACAGTGAGACTTCGACTTAAAAAAACAAAAAGAAAAACAAAATGATGTCCATACTTCAATTTGCTTTTTGGAAACTCATCTTGAAACAAAGAAAATTGAACCAGATTGTCTAGGGTCTCCATTTTGAAGATCTTATTTAAGAGGAAAGTTCCTCAACATCCCACTCCCAGCACGCACCCCCATGGATAGCTCTTACATTCTAGAAACCATGGGATCAAGTCATTCTTGTAAAACTTAATTCCTCCTCAGGAAGGCTAAGCCTAATCTACCCCTTAGCATGAATGATTTTACACAGCAAATCTCCTGGGAGAGCTCCTTGCTGGGAACAGTGCGCACCGGAGAAGTGCACTTTGAATCGAGGGTGCTTTCCTGGCATCCGGGCTACAGCTCGAATGCTAATCAGTGTTCCTGGGCTGTAATCCACTGTTGGCCCAAATTCCTGGACCACGGAAATCCAGTCTCCTTAGTGCAAAGAGCTTGGGTATTCTTGCCAGACAAATCTGGTTTCAAATCCTGGCTCTGTCACCCACTAGTTCTATAACTTTGGTCATGTTGCCTATCTTAGCAGAGCCTTTGTTTTTTTCACCATAAAATGATGATAATAACAGTAAATGCCTCACAGTTGTTGGCAAATGAGTTGAGAGGGCCAAGGCCCTGTCACATAGCAGACGGGTATAAAGAGGACAGAGTATGTCTTTGGTTAACTCTGGAGCTCCAAGACTTGCCAGGAGTAGGTTTAGACTGGTTAACTAGTGGTTCTTGTTATGAATGGGAGATGAGGTGGAGGATGGTTTGGTCGTAGTATAGGAGGCCCAAGAGGCACCTGATTGGTGTGCTGCTCAGTGGAACCCTGAGGTTGCTCTCTGGGGGAATACATATTCCAGGAGCTCCAGGCAACCCTAAACCCACGGTCTGCCAAAGTGGGCACAGGTTGATCAGATTCTGTTGTCAACCCTAACTTGCAGCTGAGGATGCTTTTCGTTTCTAGCTTGCTGAATTAGGGGAGGCTACTGCATAACTATAGAGCAGTGAACATACGGAAACACTGAACATTCAGCAAGAAGTAAAAGGCCAGAATTAGTTCACATCTGTAAATGATCTATCCCTCATCTCACCTTTGGAAGCGAAGCCCATGGAAGATTGTTTCTTAAAGCAGAGGATCCCCCCTCCTACTTTGCAGAGGTGAATCTCTCTCTCTCTCTCTCTCTCTCTCTCTCACTCATTTACTTTCTAAATAAACTATATTTTCCAATCTAAAAAAAATAAAGCAGAGAATTCAGGGCACATACTTCTGAGCCCACTCAGACATGTTGATTCAGGGCTTCTGAGGTAGGCATGAAGAATCTTCATGAAATCAAGCTCCCAAGGTCATCCTGTTGCACCTTAATCTTGATGCTACTTCGAGTGTGGTCCCTGGGACAACAGCATCGGCATCACTTGGGCACTTATAAAAAAAATGCAGAATCTCAGACCCTGCCCCAAACCTGCTAAATTCGCATTTTTAAAAAATGAAGTAAAATACACATAATGTAAAATCTACCACCTTAACCTCTTTTATTAATCATTATATTTTCAGCAGCATCCTCTAGAACTATTTTTAAGCATACAGTTCAGTAGTGTTAAGTGCATTCACATCATTGTGTAACCCATCTCCAGAACTCTTTTCATCTTAGGAAATTGAAACTCTATACCCATTAAACAACAACTCTCCACTTTCCACACCCCAGTCTCTGGCAGCTACCCAGAAACTGCATTTTAACAAGATTCCCAGGTGGTTCTTATGCTCATTAAAGACTGAGAAGCCCTGCCCTAAGTATGAAAAACCATAGATAATAAAGTCAGGACCCGCGAGTGGTTTTAGCTAGGCAATATGGCCATCTCCTTAGGGGAAGGCAAGAGAAGCCAGTCAGCGAAACAAGGGCAAATTCCTCCAGATAATTCTGATGCACACTCAAGCTGAGAAAACCACTGCTCCAGAGCAGTGATTTACAACCCTGTCTACATATCACAATCACCTATGAACTTTAAAATCACATTCATGCCCGAGACCCCTCCGAAACCAACTAACTCCAATCTCTAGAGGCAGGGCCCAGGCATTTAACTTTTCAAAAGATCTTCCAGGGATTCTGATAACTCTCTAGGTTTCAGAACCATGGATCTAGAGGGACGAAGGAAGCTAGTAGAATGAAGTAGATTCTGCAACAGCATGTGGGCAGTGGAAAGGAATAGCAGTACCCAGCAAGGCCTCAGAGCAGCTGCTTCATTTTACATTTGCTCAGTTATCCTGGTATGAGTGATTGCTCTGGGGAGTTTAAACAAACCAACCAACAAAGCTGTGTTTGCAAAGAGAAATAGCAATCTTACAGAATGCTCTACTACAGGGGTCCTCAACCCGCAGGTCATGGACCTTAGGTTATGGAGCAGGATGTAAGCAGCAGGCCAACAAGTGAAGCTTCATCTGTATATACAGCCACCTCCCCATCACTTGCATTATCACCTGAGCTCTGCCTCTTGTCAGATCATCAGCAGCATTAGATTCTCATAGGAGCACAAACCCTACTGTGAACTATGCATGCGAGGGAGCTAGGTTGTGCACTTCTTATGAAAAGCTAATGCCTGATGATCGGAGGTGGTGCTGAGGCAGTGATGCTAGTGCTGCGGAGCAGCTGCAAACATAGATTAACATGAGGTTTGACTGCACAGAGACCATAATACATCAATTTCTTGCAGACACACATCAAAACCTTATCAGTGAGTGGCAAATGAGTTGACATACTTCAATTGTATAACTGCATCTGGTGGCAGGCTTTAAGCCAGAATCCAACACTTATTTTAGTCCATGAGTGGCCCACCCATTATTTTCTTTACCACTTCCATCTGTACCTCTTTTTTAAAAATAATTTATTTTTATTTATTTATTTTAAATTTAATTTTATTTATTTATTTATTTATTTTTTAATTTAATTTTTTTTTTTTTGAGTTGGAGTCTCACTCGGTTGCCCAGACTGGAGTGCAGTGGCCGCTCCCAGTCACCGCAGCCTCGACCTGCTGGGCTCCAGCGATCCTTCTGCCTCAGCCTTCCAAGTAGCTGGAATTACAGGCATGCGCTACCACGCCCGGCTGATTTTTTGATTTATTGTGGAGATGAGGTCTCGCCAAATTGCCCAGGCGGGTCTTGAACCCGCGGACTCAGGCAATCCACTCACCTCAGCCTCCCAAAGGCACGGGATTATAGACTGAGCCACCGAGCTCGGCTTGTACCTCTTTTTTTAAATGTTAAGTTATATAATTATTTCACTATATATTATAATGTAATAATAATAGAAATAAAGCACACAGTAAATGTTATACATTTGAATCATCCCCATGGAAAGTTGTCTTCCATGAAACTGGTCCCTGATGTCAAAAAGGTTGGGGACCACAATTCTAATACTTTAGTTGCAAACATCTCGCCGCCTCTCCCCTATTGCCTGTCACCACTTCCTATCACAGACTTCTGTTTAATTTCTTAACAACATTTACCACAATGAGCAATTATGATGCTCATCGTCTGCCTCCTATCACTAAACAACAGCTAGCTGCATCTGTGCACAAGCCAGGTTCCTGGGTCTTTCTCATCTTTACCATTTACAGAAAACCTTGGTAAATATTTGAGTGACTGAAACAAATGTAACACTCAAGGAACTGGTGTATCAATCAACCCTGCTATGCCATGGGATCACTTCTTCCTTGCGGCCCCAAACCAACTGGCATGCTGTGGAAAAGGAGAAGTAGTCTCCTTAAAAGAGATTGCTGAACTGTCAGGGCTGAAAGAATTATGGCAGGTGGGCTGTGTGTAAAGCCCTTATAAAGCAGTAAAGGTCAGTGGTAGCCAAACATTCTCAGGTGGTAGAGGCCAGTGCAAGAAGCAGCAGAGACAGACTCATTTAATAAAATAAGTGTTCTTTTTTTTTTTTTTTTGAGTCTGGGTCACACTCTGTTGCCCGTGCTTGTGTGCAGTGGCACAATCATGGCCCCCTGCTGCCTCAAACTCCTGGGCTCAAGCAATCCTCTTGCTCAGTCTCCCAAGTAGCTGGGACTAGTTCAAAGTCCCTATCACTCGCTCATTTAAGAATTCTGATTTTGGCCAGATGTAGTGGCTCATGCCTGCAATCCCAGCACTTTGGGAGGCTGAGGCAAGATAATTTCTTGAGCCTAGGCGTTCAAGACCAGCTTAGGCAACATAGTTAGACCTCAACTCTTCAAACAAAAAAACAAACAAACAAAAAATGTAGCCAGGCATGGTGTTACACACCTGTAGTCCCAGCTACTTGAGAGACTGAGGTGGAAGGATCGCCTGAGCCCAGGAGGTCAAGACTGTAATAAGCCATGATCATGCCTCTGCACTCCAGCTGGGTGACAGAGCAAGGCATAAACCAAAAAAAAAAGCAAGAATAAAATCAGGCTTTACTTTTTAAAATCAGATTTGTATCTGCTTTACAATGGAGTAGAATTAAATGTATTATACAGTAATCTTGAAATCATCGTGATATTATGTCAAGGCAGTGGCAAAGAATACACATTTCTTCCCCTCATTTTATCTCCCCTTTTTCTGTAGTAACAGATCTTCAATTTTTGTTTGTTGCATTGTAGTCCAGTTAAAGGATGACATTTCCTACTATGGTTTGCAGTTGACTTGGTCAGGTAACTAGCTATTTTCCACAGAGATGTAAGTGAAAGTGCTGGACAGTACTTCTGAGAAGTTTGCTAAAGCAAGTGTTGTGTGTTTATTCTTTCTCTTTTGTTGCTAGCCTGAACCATGGAAGAGATGGCTGAAGCACCAGTCACCTTATGGGACCACGAGTACAAGGGTCACACCCTAGTGACTGCAGAGCTGGCAACCAGAAAGAGACAGAGTCCTTAATGTATCTGGGGTACATTGCCATGCCATCCCCAAACTGCCTGCTTGTAAAATCCCCTTGTATGAGAAAGCAGCCAGTTGTTATAGGCAACTGAACCTAATTTGAACTGATACAAATTATAGTTAAATTGCACATCTTTCATATTTAATTTGTATGAATGAGGTTAATTACAGATAATTAATGCATTGATTTCATGATGACCAAATAGTTTACAGTCTGTTCATTGTTCTAAAGTGTTGGCTGAATGTAGTACTTTGATTACAATGTAAAATAAGAAATTTTGAGATGCCTAAGAAAATGTAGCTGATCTGAAAACCCAATTTTAGACAACAGTAAATAGCACTAAGCTTCTCTGGGCACCAAAGATTACCCTTTAAGGAAAACATGTAAAAAAACACTGTAGTCTGGTTAAAGGAAAAGTATTGCCTTTGATTTTATGAATTTTACTAGCTATTTTTATTTGTCTTAAGTTGTACATAGCTTTTAGACGCATTTATTGTTGCAAGAGAATTTTTTTTATCACTAGTAAGAAATAAAGTTTCTATCCTAGAAACACATATGTCCAAGTTTTTATCTTTGCTTGTTACTAAAAACTGGGCAGGATGGGAGAAAGAGAGATGGGAAAACTGGGAAAAATAGAAGAGGAAAATGATGATTGAGATTGTCTTGTAGATTGGCTGGAACATAGAAGTAAAAATAACACCTTCTATTTTAAGAATAGATATCTGTTTATACATGATTCCACTCAGAGTTAAGATGTAGGAAACACAGGGTGGGCTGCCAGAGGGTAAGGGTGAGGGAAGTGATGGCCATAAAGAAGTAGTAGGAGACAGTTTTTTTGGATAATAGTAAAGTGTAAAGTCTCCACATTCCAATTGCCCTTGGTAACCAAGGTTGGCCATAATGTTTGTCATGTATGTAAATATCAGGGAATGAGTCAGATTTTTGTTTAAAGTCTAAAACTGTATTGAGAATCCTCTTTATGAAAAACATAATTACATTCAGAGTCTTAGAAAAGACCCTCCTCTTAATTAAGCTTCATTAGCTGTACTGTAAATTCACCTGATGATTATTTATCTTTTTAAAACAATGATCATAGTACACACATTGTTCTTCTGCCAACTTTTTTTCCTTCAACTATATAAGTTGGGTACCTTTCCCTGCCAATACATAGGAGTCTAGTGCATCATTTAAGATAATTCTGTGGTTATTTCAATATTCTTCACATACTTGCCAAATGATATTTAAATGACTTCCACAGTTTGATCCTCTTACAGGGAGGGGGAGCTTGCTTTATACAACAACAGGGCCTGGGATGTGATAAGCTCTAAATCAATGTTTGTTGAGTTAACGCATTGTTAGGAGCTAAGTAGTTTCCAGCTTTGACAGGGTTAAAAACTGGTGATCTCTACTTGCAGCTCTCCTGGCCTGGAAGTGACAGGCGAGAACAAAGCACCACTATTCTATCCCTCCTTGCTTGTCCCTCTTCTCTTGGTCCCTCCTCCCTCCCACTTCCTCTGGCTGTCATCACCTAGCCTGGCTGCTGCTACTGAAGGGTGGGAAACGTCACTGAACAGGTTTAGCCTGAAAGCAAGGTGTTTGGGAGTATGCTCTGGATTTCAAAGCACTTTTAACTTTACAGGGAAAGTTTCCTAAACATTCTTCTCCTGGATGTTTGAATGACATTGGCAATCTGAGAGTAAAGCTTAGAGTCTATAATACTGAGTGATCGATCACAG
>NW_007009547.1:625213-630330 GCF_000164805.1 Carlito syrichta | reverse complement strand
GTGTGTGTGTGTGTGTGTGTGTGTGTGTGTGTGTGTGTGTGTGTTTCCCTTGAGTCAGGGTCTCACTCTGTCGCCCACAGGCTAGAATGCAATGGCACGATCATGACACACGAGAGTCTCAGCTTCTGGGATCAGGCCATCCTTCCACCTCAGGCTCCCATGTACAGGCACATGCCACCATGCCTGGCAACTTTTTTTTTTTTTTTTTGCAGAGACGAGGTCTTGCTATGTGGCCTAGGCTAATCTTGAACTCCTGGGCTCAAGCAATTCTCCTACCTCAACCTCTCAAGTACTAGGTATGAGCAACAATGCCTGGCAGTTTTGCTGGTTTTAATGAGAAAATGTGTCTGCTCATTTCCTAGAATAACTATGTTAATTATGGAAGACAGTGGAATGAACACTAAGCCTACTAACTTTTCTTGTTTCCAGCTTCTAGACTGCGACCAGTCTTCCCGTGGGGTTTAGACATATTCCTAGGCTTAGGAGAATCTAAGGGACCCATGGTCAAGTGCTCAGCCTAAAGGCCAGGATTATTGCAGTTGCCTTCTACTTTCTCGTCTGTTACATCAGCTTTCCAGGAGAGCGCCTCTTGCTCCATTCACAGTACCCAGTGGCTGATAGTGGAGTTCAGGATACATTACTCCAGAAAATATTGAATGGACGGAATTTGAGAAAAAAGTAGAAGCAGGAAGTTCACTCTCACCTTCTTCTACTCTTCTTCCCTAAAGCAGGTCATAAAACCCTCAAGCAAGAGGTGCCCTCCCTATATCCCCAGAGGAAAGGAATGTCTCTATCTCTGAAGACACAAAGACACAGAGAAGAATCTGAACAAACAGGCCTGGCTAAGTTCCCCCAGTTTATTGCCATTAGATCATACCCCTTTGCCCAGTCATACTTTTCCATGACCTTCCACATTTTCATCAAACTTAGCATACAAATATCCAAGTTTACCCTTTTCTTTAGGTCTTCATTTCTTTATGAAGCCTCCTACATCATGTAAGACATATGAAATTTGTATGTTTCTCCCTTGTTCACCTGTCTTCTGTTACATGTCTCAACCATGACCTAAGATGTGAAGGAAAGATACTTCTTTTACAGACACTGCCAAGCATTAGTCTTGTGTGTGTCCCATAGTGTTCACCAGACCATTGCGCTATCTTGATACTCCCATTTTTTTTTTTTTTTTTTTGAGTTAATCACACTCAACCGCCCAGGCTGGAGTGCAGTGGCACACTCATGGCCACTCCAGTGCTGATCTGCTGGGCTCGGTGCTCCTTCCGCCTCAGCCTTCTAAGTAGCCAGAAATACAGGCGCGCACTACCACACCCAGCCAATTTTTTTATATGTTGTAGAGAAAAGGTCTCACCAAGTTGCCCAGGCTGGTTTCAAACCCCTGAGCTCAGGCTATCCTCTCACCTTGGCCTCCCAAAATTCTGGGATCATGGGCTTGAGCCACCACACCTGGCCAGGTACTTCTTTCTGATATCTAAGTTTTTCTGGAACTAGGACCCTCTGCGGACATTGTTAGTTGCCTTTCTGTCATATATTTCCTAACATAGTTACCTCTTTCTCGTGGAAGACACTTCAGAGAAAGCTGACCCCAGCCCCTGCTTAAGAGCCAGACTCTGGTGGGCTTAAGCCATCAGACCCTTGCACTCTCTTGGTCAGTTTATCAGTTCAGGGATGTTCATGTAACCCAGATCATCCAGTCAGGATGAATTTCAGTCTCTTGCTTAGAATGCAGTAACTGAAGTACTCTACTTTTTGCTGGATGTAAACTAGAAAACACTTTGCTCCCATTGCAGCAGGAAAAGGCTAGTTAAACATTCACCCTTTTTTCCTGGACACAGAGCTCAACTACATTTTTCTGGCCTCCCTTGAAATGAATGGTCATGTGACTGTTTTCTAGCCAATGGAAGGTGGGCCAGATTGATGTCTTGACGTTCAAGCCTGACCCCTCATGAGGGATCTTCTATTTCTTCCCCTAGAAATGGAGAAGACTTCCAGGTTAAAGGAGACAGAACTATAGCAGAAATAACCTGAATAACACTTGGAGGCTACCTGTCCAGGACCAATGCTTGACTAGGAACACATGGCTGAAGGACTACATGGAGCAATAAAATTATATTCATACACTAATTTTGAAGTTATTGGTTACAGTGTTAACTTTCCCTAATGAATTTACCTCCTTACCTCTGAATCTTCATTTTTATAACCCCATGAATCCTTTTTATTGCTTACGTATGTTTGAGCTGGGATTTTTCTTACTACTTAGCACAGGGCAACCAATACAGATCTTGCCCTTGCCCTGCACCCCATTTTATAATTGCACTGTAGCTTTTTTTTTTTAATTCAGGATCTCACTCTGTTGCCCAGGCTGGAGTGCAATGGCATAATCATGACTGCCTGCAGCCTTGACGTCCTAGGTTCAGAGTGATCCTTCTACCTCAGCCTCCCAAGTAACTAGGACTGCAGGCATCTAACACCACGCCTGGCTAATGTTTTGAATTTTTTTTGTAGAGATGAGATCTCACTATATTGCCCAGGCTGGTCTTGAACTCCTGACCTCAGCCAATCCTCCTACCTTATTCTCCCAAAGTGCTGGAATTACAGGCGTGAGCCACCACGCCCAGTGGATTGTGGCTTTTTAGTTGCACTATTGATACTTACTTGATTCCATTCATTTCTGGCATTTAATATCACCTGCTAAAGGAGCCTGGATCTTGTTTGGTTAATGGCTTAACTAGCAAATTTGGTTAGGTGCTTTGCCAGTTTTCTTCCTTCCTAAAATAAATTTTTTTTTCCACTACAAATTTCTCCCCATTTAGTGATTGAGTATAATCACCACTGGGCCTATGCTACCCTTAGTGAATTACTTAATGCTTCCTGACTACTTTAAAGAGCCTAGCGGCCAAATCGTTTAAGTAATAGCAGCGAATTATTCGCATTCCCTGTTCCCATAACTTTAACAGGGACTGAGAAACCTGGGAGGCAAACGACAGGAGTCAATGGGATGGGCAATAAGGGGGTTTGATTTTTTTCGTTTGCATAGTGTTGTCTCTTTAGAGACACACCCTGGTTATAGTCACATTCACAAGCAAACAAGTGTTGAGGAAGTACCCACATGACTCATGAGCAAGCTCTTTTCTTTTTGCCTCTTATGACGTGTCTACTGTCCCACCTAAGGAAGCCTGCCACCTGTTCCATCAGTCTACATACACAAAACGGATAACACAGCCTGATCTTTAACCTGCTGATCCTGATTCCTATCCCCTTTTCTACCTCCACTGCATGGAACTTTGAAAGTACAAAAATGATTAAGACAAAATTTCCTTCTTCAAAGAACTTGCAGCATTATGAAGGAGAGAAACACATATACAAGGGGGAACTCCAAAAAACTTGGAATTTATTTATTAAAAAATTGTGTATTTATTCTTACATGTTTAAACATCAGTCACCTTCAAAGTGATCCCATCTGATGAAATACACCTATCAAGATGCTTTTTCCACTGCTCAAAACAGTTTTTTGTTTGTTTGTTTTTTGCTCATTTGTCTTTGTTTTTTTTAAAGACATTGTCTTGCTATGCTGCCCAGGCTGGTCTTGAACTCCTGGGCTCAAGCAATCCTCCTGTCTCAGCCTCCCAAAGTGCTGGAATTATAGGCATGAGCCTCTGCACCTGACCACAAAACAGTTTTTGCACTCATCAATTTTGATGCCATCTAGTTCTTCTGCCATTTTTTTGCTTCACCTCTTCCATATCAACAAAATGTTTCCCTTTGAGGACTTTTTTATTTGGGAAAACAAACAAAAAATTGCTGAGGGAGAGATGGAGTGAACAGGAAGGGTGGTGCACGGGGGTCATACCACTTTTCATCAAAAAATCCTGAACACTCAGCGAGGTGTAGGTAGGTGCACTCATAAATCATGCAACATAAAATGGGCAAATGCGTTGAAAGAAATCTCCAAAAGAAAATTCACTGAAGTCGAACACAGCCTCTCACAGCAATGCTGACAGGTACACTGATGCTGATGAGTTTCTAAACAATTACCTAGTAGAGGAAACCTGTACTACAGGGGCCCACCCTCCAAAAAATAATTGTTTTTTTTTGTGTGTCCCCCTCCTAAATTTGATTTTAATACAAAGTGGGAAGTACTATGATAGAATTGTACATGGGGTGCTATGGAGCACAAAGAAGGGTCACTGAGGCCTTTATGAAGCTCACAAATGTTTTCAGGAGAAAAATTGATGCCTGAACTGAACCACAAAATGCTGAATAACTATTTGAACACAAAACATGAGGCCAGAAATTCTGGGATCTGATGGCTGCAGGGATATATAGGGAGTCGTAGGGGTATCCAAGCTTGGCTTTGAATTATTTATTCCTATTAGAACTGAGTTTCTTGAGTATAGGAACTTGATCTGTCATGCTCACTAATGTATGTATCTTCAATAGCTAAAATGGTACCTGGCATCTAGACGGTACTAGATATGTATTTGTGGAACTGAATGAATGCGTGGAAATAATTCCATCAGTTATGCATGTCTTATAAATCCTTTCAGCAGCTATGTGGAGGCTGGTGGGCAGATCAGTCATGAGGCTAGCAACAGTATGGGTAATGAATTGAATGAGACCCCAGTATGAAAATGGGAGTTTGATAAAGAAGAGGAAACTTATTTGAAAAATATTTATACAGTGAAATCAGTGGGAAAACTGGGAGCAATGACTCACACCTGTAATTCCAGCACTTTGGGAAGCTGAGTCAGAAGGCTCGCTTGAGGCCAGGAGTTTGAGACCAGACTGGGCCACATAGCAGGACTGTCTCAAAAAAAAAAAAAAAAAAATTAGCACAAGTAGTCCCAGCTACTTGGAATGCTGAGGCCAGAGGTGTCCTTGAGCTGAGAAATTTGAGCTTACATAAACCATGATCGTGCCACTGTACTCCAGTTTGTGCAAGACACTGTCTCTAAAATACATAAATAAAATGGTTTTTTTAAAAAAAACTAAAACTTAAAACTATTCTAAAATTTAAAATACTTTTAAAAATTAAAAAATAAGCCAGGCTCGGTGGCTCAGCCTGTAATCCTGCGCCTTTGGGAGGCTGAGGTGAGTGGATT
>NW_007009547.1:615580-625193 GCF_000164805.1 Carlito syrichta | reverse complement strand
AGCGGCCACTGCACTCCAGTCTGGGCAAGAGAGTGAGACTCCAACTCAAAAAAAAAAAAATTAAAAAATAAAACTATTCTAAAATTTTAAAATATTTTTAAGAATTGAAAAAAAATGCAAGAGGATGTCTAGACTGTGTAAAGATAAGACAAAAAAAACCTATATGGCTGAGAAGTGGATTTTAACACAATCTTTTTCCGACTACCCCTTCTATTATCTACCCTTGACCCTCAGGGACCCCCCTAGACAGGTAATATTCAGGTCACATTCATCTAGTCATATTCATTCAAGTCACATTTATGTAATTTTGAAATGATATCATTTATGAGACTATAACTTAGCATATACACGTCATTTTTTATAGTATCCTGTTTTCTGCAAATACTTTCAAGTTTGCTATTTATTTATTTAAACCTGGTAAGCAAAGTGGGTTTACACTCTGAGTCTGAGAATTCTGATCCCTGAAGCTTACATGGCCTTTTTCTACAAGCTGTCATTTCTGCTGGCTGTTAATAAGAGCCAGCGTGCTGGTGAATTTGATTCTCTTTGACTTTATATTTGCCTTCACTCTTGAAAATTGTTTGAGGCTTTCCTGAGACTTGGGATGAACACGCCTTCTCTGGGAGGCTTTGACTTTGCTGCTGCCAGATACTTGGAAACACTTCTACTTGGGAACCTCCTCAAACCAAATTAAGGCTTCAGGTTCTCTGTCTCCCTCAGACTGTATGTAACCAGAATGCAAATGTGTGAGAACTGATCTGTGACCAGTATTTCTAAGAGATCTTTTTTATGCTCTTTTGCTTTTTTTCTTTTGTTCCTCTCAGCTCTAAGGTAGCCTTTTGTAGCCTCTTGTGGTTGTGGGGCAGAAAAGCAAGTTCCACTTTGCTAAACTTATGCAGAGTGTATTTTACCTTGCAGTTAAAGGCTAGCGGGACCGTCTTCCAGAACAGCCCCACCTGTGCTGGACTCCTGTCCCCTTTATCCCACAGGGCAACAACCTTGGCCACCTGGGTGTTGCCCCCAAATCCCTCAGGAAATATGTAGATTTGATACTCCCCTGGCCCATTTCATATATTATTCTGAAAACAGGCTTTATCCAAAGACTAACCAGAGAGTTCTCATTTAACTTTTCTCACCTTTTCAATTTTTAAAAGCAATCCAAATAACATAGCTCTCCATTTCTGAAAACAAGAAGGCTTCTACTAGAAGTGTTTAACTTTGTAATTAACAAAAAGGTAGAATAATTCTACTTTGGGAATCTGAGAATAAAACTGTAGATGAGTGGCTGCTTGGTTTTATTAAGGAATAAAATGTTTATTACTGATAATCAACAATATAAACAACTTTAATTGACATCATTATCTGCAACACTGTATGCAGTTTCAAGTAGCACTGCCTCTCTGTCTTGACACCTGAAACTCAATTGGCAAAAGTGTTTTGAATAACCAGGGACACAGCTGGAGACATCTACTAGTATCTAATCATATGACCTTAGGCTTCTATTTCCTCAGGTCTGAAATGAGAAGGTTGAACTCTGAACTCTGAAATGAGAAGGTCATATCAGTTCAAAAAGTAATATGGCTTATTTCAGAGTTAATAATCTGGGCTAATCACATTTCAGCTGATTTCCTTGTAAGAGAGAAAAAGACAAGTTTATCTAGTTACTATTTTTTTCTCTCCTTAGTCCAAACTATTAAAAAAAAAAAGAGTTTATTGGAACATGTAAACATAAATGAGTATAATGACACAGAAAAACATATTGAGATGTTAGAATCAGAGGAAGAGAAAAGGAATGAACATCCACAAATGTACTCCCTGATGTCCTATAATTTTGCTACAAAATCTATGCAAAACATCTGGTGGCCCAAGCAGAAAGGAAAACTTAATTCATTACTATATTCACATTGTTCCTAAAATAATTGCAAATCAAAACAAAGCTCTTTTAGAAACTTATTCTAAGGAAACATTCTCCCATGGGTTTTTGTATTAGTTCCCTAGGGCTGCCATAATAAATTGTCACAAACTGGGTGACTGAGAATGCCAGAAATGTACTCTCTCACAGTACAGGAGGACAGATTGTCTGAAATCATGGTGTTAAAAGGGGTGGTTTCTTTGGAGACACTGAAGGAACATCTATCACATGCCTAGCTTCAGGTGGCTGCTGGCAATTCTTGGTGTTCCCTAGCTTGTTTACTCCAAATTCTGCCTGTCATCACACGAATTTCCTCTCTATGTGTCTGTTCATGTGCATTTAAATTTTACTCTTCTTAATTTATATATACACCAGCTATTGGATCCTGACCCGATATGACCTCATCTAAACTTGATTATGTCTGCAAAGACCCTATTTCCAAATAAGGTCACATTCATGTGTACCAGGAATTAGGTCCTGAACATATGTTTTGGGATGACACAGTTCAACCCACCATAATTCTTCATAAAAGAATTCCTGCAGAATGTAGAGAAAGCACTTACATCTCCCCCAGCTGTTCTGGTATCAGAGTATCCAGGTCCTCCTGAGTTCCACTCCCTGATTGCCTGATGTCCAGCATATTCTGACAGATTGTTCTGGATTGCCCAGAGAGATATTAAAAAGCAACACAAACTGAATTGACTCGTGATTTGCACAAGAACTAGAAAAAAAATTATCAGCACTTACTGTGAACCAAAGCTCCCTGGAAGAACATTTTGGTTTTAGAATCATAACCAGGTCATCTTGGCTGAGTCTAAGCAAGGTTTTGCCACTCTGAATTTCTATTCAAATAAGCTGTCATGTTTGTGTCTTTGTTTTAGCTAACATATGTCATCGGGCAGAATTTTCTGTTCAGAATCGCAGAGAAGAAGACAATGGAGAGGCTGTCCTAATATGATCCTCTTCCCAGTTCTTTGAGCAGTTTTGAGTTCCTGTGTATCAATGGGTGCTATGGTTTTAATGGCTCCCAAATTTCATGTTTTGGAAATTTAATTCCCAAATTCAAATGTTGAGTGGAGGTGGGGTGTTTGGGAGGTAATTAGGATTAGATAAGGTCATCAGGGTGGGGCTCCCATAATGGGAATTTATAAGAAGAGAAGAGAGACCTGAGCTGGCATGCTCTTGCTTCACCATGTGATGCCCTTCACCGTGTATGATGTAGCAAGAAGGCCCTCACCAGACAACAGTGCCATGCTCTTGGACGTCCCATCCTGCAAAACCATGAGCTAAATAAACTTCTAATGTTTATAAATTACCCAGCGCGTGGCATACTGCTACAGCAACAGAAAGCAGACTAAGACAATGGGGCAGAAATAGAAGCTGTTCTAGGAATAAATTGGGGAACCTAAACACATAAACATGCTGCTTCAGCACACAGGTTGGAGCATGGAGTATCAGAGAAGGGTGCCTTCTCCATTTCTTCATGGAACAAAACCATGCAGCAGGGATGATCAAAGGGAAAACTGTGCCATTCGGTGTGTGAGAGGATTTGTAGCATGTGGACTGTAGCCTTTTGTGTGCTGGTTGGGGAGACACTAGTAGCAATGGCAGTGGATTAGTGACCCCTTTCTCAAAAATTTCTGAGTAGAGGACTCGTATAAGAAAACCAAAATGAATGAACATGAGTGAGTTTGTTTCTGAACAAATATGAGAGAATTCTGTGGTATACCAGAAACAAATAAGAGATTTTCTATTAAAAAATTTTTTTAATATCCACTATTGTATTTTATTTTTGTATTGTGGCAAAATAGACATAAAATATACCATTTTAACAATTTTAAAGTGTACAATTCAGTGGCATTAAGTACATTTACACTGTTGTGCAACCATCACATCTCCAGAACTTTTTCATCATCCCAAACTGAAACTCTACCTATTAAACAACAATTCTCCATTCTTCCCTCACCCCAGCCCCAGTAATCTCTATCCTACATTTTGTCTCTAAGAATTTGTCTTCTTAGGCATGTGTTATAAGTGGAAATATAAAATATTTACCCTTCTATGTTTGACTTATTTCACTAAGCATAATGTCTTCCACTGCTCATCTACCGTTGCATGCATCAGAAATTCCTTCATTTTTATGCCTGAATTGTATTCCATTGTATGTATACACCACATTTTATTTACCCAGTCATCTGTTGACAACTACGATAACCTTTTTTTTTTTTGAGTTGGAGTCTCACTCCGTTGCCCAGGCTGGAGTGCAGTGGCACACTCACGGCCACCCCAGCGTCGACCTGCTGGGCTCCGGCGATCCTTCTGCCTCAGCCTTCCAAGTAATCGGAACTACAGGCACATGCTACCATGCTCAGCTAATTTTTTTTTATTTATTGTAGAGATAAAGTCTTGCCAAGTTGCTAGGGATGGTTTCAAACCCTCAGACTCAGGCAACCCACTTGCCTCAGCCTCCCAAAGTGCTAGGATTACAGGTTGAGCCACCTAGCCTAGCCAACAACTAAGAGAACTTTAAATGTGGATATTGAGGTCCTGCAGTTATATAGGTAGGAACTAACAAGTTAATGGAGTTTAGACTAATAGCAATATGAGCTCACATGCACCTGCAGATTTGTCATACCTGTGGACATTCAGGTTACTGAATTGTATAATTTTTTTCTTCATCTGGCAAATATCTTCATTTACAGCTGCGGAAATGAAACGCAGCTTGCATCATAGGTGTTATCTCCACTGGTCTTTATTTTTCCCTAATGACTGAATATGTGCTTTGACTCTTCCAGGAGTGAATTAGTGATGCTTCTCCATAAAGCATCACAATCACCCTTGGGGTAGGGAGGTCATCCCACACAGGCAGAAGAAAACTGGAGTGACCTCTCCTCTTGCTGACTGCCAAGAGGGCAGATGGCAAAAAATAAGCTTTTCCCATCTTTGTTGGAATTCCTATTTCCCTTTATGCAAATAGATCCTGTTCCATATAGAAAGAATCTTATCAGATTTATAGAATTTATAAATATATTACTAAATTGTTGGATGGGTAATTTGGCCCATCTGGCTGGTAAAATATTGAGAGGATGTGATTTGTGTGTATAGACGAACACAGTTGGAGAGCTGTTAGACTGTAATGACTTGGGGTTTTATTGCTCTCCCTGCAAATGAAAAGTGTGAAGATCTGAATGCACCAATTGTTCCCAATTACTTGAGATATTTTCTGCTAATATCCAACCCCTTTCTGCAATTTTATTGCCAAGTTGAAAAGAAAATCACCAGATTATTGTACAGAATCTTAAACCAAACAAATGGGTCTTTTAAATTGCTCAATAAAACAGTTAAGTGGTTGAAATATGATAATCAGAAATGAAATCTGAATTCAATTAGGATGGTCTGGGTCACATCTCTGATGCTCGATGGAATGTTAAATAACAAAATAAATAAATAGTCAATAGAAAATACAACATAATTTTTTACAAATAATAGTTTATTGCCATACCTAGATGTGTAAAGTCTATTTGATCAATATAAATGGCAATAGAGAAGCCACAAAGCAAAATTTTTAAAAATTGTCTTCTCTTCTGGCAAAAAAGAAAAAGCCTAAGCAGTAAAATAAAATAAAATTAGGAATATTCACTGTTAGTCTAAGTCCTCCCAATGGACAAAAAAAATTGAACATGCATTTGCTTGTAGCAGCCTGTTGACCTATTTAACTAAGGGGTGAGCTTGATTTAGTTCATATGACCTTAGGAAAATACAAGAATGCTAGAGTTCTTGAACCCAAAGATATTTGAAAGTAAGAAGTAGCAACTAATCTTTAAGTCATTAATGCTTGTTATACTGAATAGCTGTGGTGCTCTGGGCTCCTTGTCTGAGTAGTTGCTGCTTTAGACAGCTTCTACCAAGTAGTTGCACATCCTGGGAAAACTCAAGAGTATCATAGAATCTCAGGGATGGAAGATATCTTCCATGCCAATGAGTAGCCTACAGGTACTTATAACTATGTCGTTCAGTGACCTAGGTGCTTGTTTAATTATTATATCAAAGTATTATATCATCCAAATAGTGATGTGGCATTTGGAGTTTAGTCATGTAGACTTTGGTCATGTAGCTATCAAAGACTTGCCCTAGGAAAGAAGTAGTTGCCTCTAACCTACCTGAGTTCAAGAATTTAGGAATCTAAGAAGACCATGTGATTATGTGTTGGACTAGCAATGCTCCCCCCTCACCCCACCACTTCCGTTGGTCCTAATCCTTGCAGCATACATGGGTTTATGGATATTACAGATTGAAAATGAGCCTGCATAGTATTTTTGTCCACTTTAGTTCCCTTACATTATACCTTTCTGGAAAGAAATAGAACAAATGGGACCACTTTCTGGTCACAGAGCTAGATGGCTAAAAAAGTAGATTACTCATTTAGTGGAGCTCTAGTGTCAGAACAGAGTTATTTTTTGCAGAAAAGGAATCAAAAGTCTCAGTGAAGATTCAAGAAAAAAGAATTTAAAATATATGTTCCATTTGACTTTCTTTTCAAATGCACTTTCTTTTAAAAATTTGTTTATTTAACTTTCCATTTTTAATTATCATGGCTACATAGTAGATGAACATATTTATGGTGTACATGTGATTTTTTTTTTTTTTGAGTTGGAGTCTCACTCTATTGCCCAGGCTGGAAGGCAGTGACACACTCCTTGGCCACCGCAGCCTCGACCTGCTAGGCTCCGGTGATCCGTCTGCCTCAGCCTTCCAAGTAGCCGGAACTACAGGTGCAAGTCATCGCCCGCCTAATTTTTGATTTATTGTAGAGATGAGGTCTTGCCAAGTTGCCCAGGTGGGCCTTGAACCTGCAGGCTCAGGCTCCCAGAGTGCTGGGATTACAGGTTGAGCCACCGAGCCCAGACATGCTGTTTTGATATAGGCATATACTGTGTAATGATCAAATCAGGGCCAGTGGTGTACCCATCACCTCAAAGCTTTTATTTCTTTGTGTTATGAACATATCGATTCCACTCTTTTACTTATTTAAACATATGCAATAAATTGTTGACTATAGTCACCCTATTGTGCTACCTAATACTAGATCTTATTCCTTTGATCTGACTGTATTTGGGGGGGATTACCCACCCCCACTTTGTCCCCCCTCCCTGCTAACCTTCCCAACTGCTGGTGACCACCATTCTGCTCTCTATCCCCATGAGTTTAATTTTTTAGTTGTAACTTCCACATATAAATAAGAATATGCAATATTGGTCTTTCTATACCTGGCTTATTTCACTTCACACTATATTTTCCAGTTTCATCCATGTTGCTGCAAATGGCAGGATTTCATTCTTTTTGTGGCTGAATAATATTCCATTGTGCATATATACCACATTTTCTTTATCCGTTCATCCAGTGATGGAAACTTAGTTTGATTCTGTACCTTGGCTATTGTGAATAGTGCTGCGATAAACATGTGAGTGCAGGTATCCCTTCAACATACTGTTTTCTTTACTTTTGAATATATACCCAGTATAGTGGAATTGCTGGATCATGTGGTGGATCTCATTTAGCTTTTTGAGGAGTCCCCATGCTGTTTTCCATAGTGACTATACTAATTTACATTCCCACCAATAGTGTTTGAGGGAGTCCCCTTTCTCCACATCTCACCAGCATTAGTTATTGCTTGTCTTTTGGATAAAAGCCATCAAATGCACTTTTGTAAAAAACAAAAGCAAGATCTATTTTTTTGAGTCGGACTCTCACTCTGTTGCCCAGACTGGAGTGCAGTGGCACACTCATGGCTCAGGTGACCTTCAGCCTCAGTCTTTCAAGTTGCTGGATATACAGTCACGCGCTACCACACCCGGTTGATTTTTTGGGGGTTTTTTGTGTTTTTTTTATTGTAGAAACAAGAACTCACTAAGTTGCCCAGTCTGGTCTTGAACCCCTGAGCTCAGGCAATCCTCTTTCCTCGGCCTCCCGAAGTGCTGGGATTACAGACTTGAGCTACTGTGCCTGGCAGCAAGGTCCTTTTTAAGAAATTATTTACATGCATATATTCCAAGTGGCATATACATTTTGTTGCCAGAAAATGTAATATATGGGTACATGTGTGAGTATATATGAAGAGTATATAGACAATAGGGATACATATAAAAATGTTAAGGTTAATTACTTCTGAGGAGTGAGAATAGAGCAGGAGTTTGGCGTGGAAGGGAGTTTTTACTTCCCACTTCTGTTCCATATTTGAACAAATATTCACCTGAAAGAGGTAGCATTTTGATAATTAAGCTTCAAAAAATATTTCCCTGTGTACCTGATCTGTGCAAAGAGACAATGCAGAAGGGGTGTTTGAGCAATGTGAAAGGGATACCAGAGTCCCAAGTGTGTTTGGCTGCAGGAAGTTATTACTAATCCCATCTGACTGTAAAATACTGTATCAAGATTACTTCTGATTTGTACTATCTTAATTATCGACACATTAAAAAAGCCAGTAATTAATCGCCAAAAATTGGAAGCATCCAAGATGCCCTTCGGTGAGCGAATGGATAAATAAACTGTGGAACATTACTGTACTAAATAGAAACCATGAAAAGACATGGAGAAAACTTACAGGCATATTACTAAGTGAAAGATGCCAATCTGAAAAGGATACATAATGCATGACTCTAACTATATGACATTTTGAAAAAGACAAAACCATGGAGATCAGTGCCAGGGCATGGGTAGGGATGAAGGAGGGAGAGAGGAATAGGTGGAAACATGTTTAGATCAGCAGAACTAATTCCGTGCAATACCGTGATAATGGATACAAGACAGTATGCAGTAGTGAAAATCTGTAGAACCGCGCAATACAAAGAGCAAATCACAATGTATACCTTGGATGAAATTAATAGTGACGTCCCAGTACTAGTTCAGCAATAACATGTACGACACTTATGCAAGAAGGTAATAGGATAACTGTGAAAAGGGAAGAGGAGGTAAATTGGAACTCTAGATTTTCTGCTCAGTGTTTTTGTAAACCTAAAGCTGCCCTAAAAAGATAGATAGATAGATAGATAGATAGATAGATAGATAGATAGAGTCTATTAATTTAAGACAAAAGTTGGCCAGGTGCGGTTGCTCACACCTATAAGCCTAGAGATTTGAGAGGTGAAGGAAAGAGAATCGCTTGAGGCTAGGAGTTCGAGACCAGTCCGGGCAATATAGCAACCCTCCATCTCTACGAAAAATTTTTAAAAGTTAATGCTGTTTATATCATCATTAAAAAGGCCAGTAACAACATACAGAGATTAAAAATTAGCATTTCAAAACCAAGTCATGACGAGAGTGCTCTAACCCGTGTTATACAAAGTTAGGCGCTGGGACGCTTTTTATCTTCGCTGTCCAGCGCGCAGAGCCCTTCTGGGGCTGGTCCGGGCCCTCCCTCCACCGTCCTGATTCTAGGGAGGGACAGAGGCTGGCTGCAGCCCTGGGGCGCCCTCGTCTGCCTGCACTGCTTCTACAAGCTCTGGCCTTGTGTGCTCTCCACCGCCCCACCAAGTTGCGGGGGCAGATCCCACGTGGCGATCGCCGCGCACACGCTGCCCCCCAGGTGCACCCCTCGGTCGGGGGTATGTTTAGTACCCGCGCTGAACCAGCGAGTCTGCGCTCCAGCACTCTCCGCCTCTCGGGGCCCCTCTGTGCAAAGAGTGGCGGTGGCTAAGAGGGTGC
>NW_007009547.1:588812-615560 GCF_000164805.1 Carlito syrichta | reverse complement strand
GACCAGGACTCTAGGAAGAGAAGCCCTGCGCAGGGCCAGTTTGTCTTCCTGTCTCCCCAGGCCCAGCTCAGGGTCCCCCACCCGCCATGCAGTAGACGCAGGGACCAGGTGGGGATGCTGGGTCTGTAAGGTGCTTCAAGCCTAAAAATAAACACCCATTTCCCTTAAGAGCATTGGGTTTTCTTCTATTTAAATTTCACAGCCTGTTTTCATCCCTTGATGTCTGAAGTACTGAGGGCTGAAATCTGCTTCTCAGCTATTTGCATGTGTTTGCGTAGTGATGGAGTCGCCCCTGCAACTAGGGCTCTCCTATGGCAACAGCAACACAAGATCAGGCTGCACCAGGGTCTGGAGAGGAAGCCTCCGGAGAAAGCCGGGCACCAGAGGCATGGGTGAGGATATCCTTTTAGGGCCTAGGAAGGGAGGACCTGGGAGGAGGCTTTGAAGAAAAGCCAGTTTGACCACAATGTTTTCATGAGGAAGTTCTACATTGTGCTAACTCTGCTGAAATTAAAAAGAAAAAAGTTGGAATTCAGAATTATTGCATCTTTTAAACAGTTTTGTGGAAGCGAAAGTATTCCACTTGAGGTCATTTTCATACAATTGTATTATCCTTGTTAATATATACACATACAATAAATGTGATGTGAAAGACATATAGTTATATCATATGTATTGTATATAATTGGTATAATTATATACTATTCGGTTTATTTTGAAACTCTGTACTTCAGAGAAGATATTGTTTGGAAAATACTTACCTGCTTTATACTTAGAAGTTTATCTTAAGTTCATATATTAAATATAGAGGTGAGGACCAAGATTCCTCTTGACCCAGCCTAAAAAGCAAGATTTCATTTCCTTCTAAAAGAAGGGTTTTCAACTCTGTCAGACCCAATGTTCACCTTTTTATTTTTATTCATTTATTTTTTAGAGATGGGGTCTAGCTATGTTACCCAGGCTGGAGTGCAGTGGCACGATCATAGATCACTAGCTGACTTCAAATTCCTGGACTCAAATGATCCTCTTCCTTAGGCCCTGAGTTGCTGGGACTATAGGCCCTTGCCATTGTGCCCAACCCAATGCTAACTTTTTATGATGAATTTTTTTCAGTGATACATATTATGCTTTTTTTTTTTTAAAGGTTCCAATTTTTTTGGAGCAGTTTTAAGTTCACAACAAAATTGAGTGAAAGGTACAGCAATTTCCCACATACTCCCTGCCCTCACACATACACAGCCTCTCCCGTTATCAGCATCTCCCACCAGAGTGGTACGTTTATTATAATTGATGAACCTACATTGACACATCATTATCACCCAATCGTAAGATACACTTGGGTTCACTTTTTGGGTTGTACATTCTGTGGGTTTGGACAAACAGATAATGACATGTAATGACAGCAATTTCACTGTCCTGAAAGTCAGCTGAGATCCATCTATTTATTTCTCTCTGTCACCTAAACTCTGGCAACCATCCATCTTTTTACTGCCTCCATAGTTTTCCTTTTCCAGAGCATCACATAGTTGGAATCATACAGTAGGTAGACTTTTCAGATTGACTTCTTTCATTTAATAATATGCACTTAAGATTCGTCCTTGTCTTTTCATGGCTTGGTTGCTCATATCTCTTTCACACTCGTTAGTATTTCAATGTCCGGATGTACCACAGTCTATTTACACATTCGCTTACTGAAAGACATCTTATTTGCATCCAAGTTTTGGCAATTATGAATAAAGCTGCTATCATCATTCAGGTGCAAAGGTTTTTGTGGACATAAGTTTTCAGGGCATCTGGGTAAATACAAGTCATGTTATTGCTGGGTCATATAATAAGAGTATAATTTGCTTTATAAGAAACTGCCAAACTGTCTTCCAAAGTTTGCATCGTTTTGCATTCCCACCAGCACTGAATGAGAGTCCCTGTTGCTCCACATCTTCACCAGCATTTGTTGTTGTCAGTGTTCAAGATCTTGGCCATTCTAATAGATGTGTTGTGGTATTTCATTGTTGTTTTAATTTACATTGCCCTGATGACATATGATGTGGTACATCTTTGCATGTGACGCCACCTCAGGTTATGAAATAAGACAGTTGACTCTACATTTGTTTTTATCCTTTGCCCCCTCCGGTAACTTCTTGCTTACTAGAGCTAAAAACTGATGCTATAGTCTTATCTCCTAGTCTTGCTAATTTACACTCCTCTAATCTGAAATCTACCATCACATTTTCGGTGCAATGGTGGTCTCGTTTTTTTGGTTTTTTGACCTCTATCCAGCAGTTAGTTTTATGGAGTAACTTGCTCCATCATATTCTGACTTAAATAGCTGAGAGTACAACCTTAGTATCAGTGATTTAAAAAAACTCATCAGGTGATTCTAATGCATAGCTGGGGTGAAGAACACCAATCTGGCAGCCGGAGACCAAAGAAGAGTGAAAAATGTTCCCATTTGGTGCTTTTACAAAACGATTAAATCATGTGGATGCTGGGACAAAGGAGGTTGGGACCACAATATTGCATCAGTCCCGAGATACTGACTAGTTACATGGCCTTGGGCTGGTTACTTTATGTAAGACTCAGTGTCATCTGTACGTCTGACTTATACAGGTGTGAGGATTAAAGGACCTAATATCACATAGTGTGGTGCTTGATAGAAAATGCTCAGTAAATAACTGCTATTTCATTATAATCATCATCATTATAGAAACATGAGATTGAAGATTCACACACAACATATTTGTCTCCATAAGTGCACATTCTAAAATGCAAACAAAAAATCTTCTAACATTATTTCATATTCTTTGAGAGCTTTTCCTTTGATCTGTCCCTTTCTTTTTTTTTTAATTTGTCATTCCCAGCCTTGAACCTCTGTCTTATGAATTCTCTTCTGCAAAAGCCAATGCTATGTTTTATTTTCTCCCAGAATACCCCATGTCTGTAATTTCTGTCCATTTATGCTCTGTAAATGCTAATTCCAGACTTGTGTAGGCAGCACTTTCTGACCTTAAATGCGCCACACAATGGAGTAGGATCATCTTGTATAATGCACAGTCTACCAGGTTGATGTAAGGCGATAAAACGATCTGTGGTATCAAGATGGAAAGAACAGGTGGGCAGAGCCAACTCTTCATCACTTAAATCCTTTCCTAACATAGGGAGAGAGGACTGAGGGAGAACATGAGCAGACAGAGCTGACTGTCATTATTATGATTAGGCTCTTGCTCCAAATCTCGAGAGAGTTGTGAGCTGTGCCAAATGATGTGACAGATTCATTTGACCTGGCCTAAAGACAAATCCCCACTAACAATAGGATGAACAACCTCATGGACTCCCCTTCCTCTAAACTCAGTCCAAGCTGCAGTCTCCTGAGCAGTCCGGTGTGGTAAGACAAATCAAGGGAATAAAGGAGAATACTACACTTCCTCTTGAGGGCTAGATCAGAGTGTCCCTAATCCCCCTACACTGTATCTGTCAGGAATCTTATTTGCAAGCAACAGAATCCAACTCCAATAACTTAAGAAGGAAGAAATTTAGCAAAGGGTATTCAGGCATTCCTACTCATGGGGAGCAGACTGTCACACAGCAACCCCAAATCTGACTTGTGTGTATGTTTATCTATTCCAGAGAAGTCACCTGGAAGTCCAGTAGGGCAAGACATTGGTTTATTAGAACTTACAGGAGGCTCCGATGGCAGCAGGTTGGTGAAGAAGCCACACCTCGGGGCAGTATAGCAAGCAGTTTTATAATTCAAGCAATCAAGTCAATCATTCAAATTCCTATATGGTGTATACAAGTACATGGATTAAGTGTGATGATTACATTGTTTTCAGCTTTACTTGGTCACTTGCATCCTATGATTCATTACTGGGAATATGCATACCCTTCAGAGGCCAGCCTTGGCCAGAGGTTACTACCTGAGGGAGGGGATAGAAAGAAGCCAGATATAGGGGGAAGAGTACATCACACATGCTTAGAGACAGAGTCACAGGCTTGGCAGCAGGTAGGAAAACAAGCCAGTCAGTGAGGGTACCAGTGCTGTGGGCACTGGACATAAGGTCCCACAGCTCACCTACTGCTGATGCTGCACAAGACAACCAATGCCGCCCCAAGCATCATTGTCTCTGCCTTTGGGAGCTTGCCATTGCTTCCCTCTCTTTCACCACCCACCTGTTGATGGCTTTTCCATCACCTTGCTTCTTGGGGTGGAGCAGTCCTTATACAGAAGCACCTTTAGACCAGCCTCACAGGGAGAGAAAGCAAGTCCCCCAAATAACTGAATCACAAACACGGAGAACTTGCCCCTGTGATCATTGGAAGTCAATGCCCTTGCCTCTGACCCAGGAAGATAGTGTTCCTTCCTATAGGAGATGCAATGAGGAGAGGGTTGGGTTGAAGAATAGGAGTGGAGAAGAATATGTTGTGTCCCCTAGGGAATCAGTGCTGGTGCCTATAGTATCTCCAGGGTTTCATGCCCTTCTACTTGGTTTAGAGCAACGTTTCTCAGTTAGAGGTCTATAGATACCTGGGGTTTTACAAAGGTATTCTGGCCATGGTTTCACTGTCTTGTTTAGAAGCAATCCATGACAAATATCTCTATCTCATTTGAGAGCCTTTGAGTACATACCAACTGAGCATATGGAGCAATTAGAGGAGACAGAAGAGGTTATGAAGCAATCACTCCGTTGAGCTAGCATCAGTTGAGTACAGGGAGTCGCCATGTTGTTTCTGACTATCATGCAGCATAACAGGCTACTGGTTGTCCCTTCAAGTTTATTTTTTTCTTCTTCCTGGGAAAATGGCAAGCTGGCTAAAAATTCTACTTCCCATCCTTTTTTAAAGCCAACTGTGGCCATGCAACTAAGTGTTCACCAATGGACTGTGAGGAGGAAATAATATATGAATTTTTGATTTTTACTTCCCAAAATTTTACTTCCCAAAATACCCCCAAAAATTTGAGTCTTACTTCCCCCCAGATTGTTACACTGGATTTCTATTTTTTCTTTTCTTGCGTCAGAAAATGGTTGTGTTTGCTGTGCAACTTTGATCATGCAGATTAATTCATGGTCCTGGATCAAGAGTTCTTCAGCAGGGTTTTATGATACTCAAACAATTTGAAGATATAATCGGGGGGGGGAGTCCATGAACATAAATGGGGAAAAATATAATTTTAATTAATCTCTAAATAAAATTTAGCATAGCCCTCAATTATAAATACAGGAAAGTGGCCAGGGGTGGTGGCTCAAGCCTGTAATCCCAGCATTTTGGGAGGCCGAGGTGAGAGGATTGACTGAGTCCAGGGGTTTAAGACCAGCCTGGGCAATGTGGCAAGACCACATCTCTACAATAAATCAAAAAATTGGCCGGGTATGGTAACACGCGCCTGTAGTTCCAGCTACTTAGAAGGTTGAAGCAAAAGGGTCACCTGAGCCCAGCAAGTCAAGGCTGCAATAACCATGTTCATACCAGTGAGACTCCAACTCTAAATAAATAAGTGGAAGTCACCACCGTGTTGAGTACCTGTAACTAACTTTGTGACCAATAGAACACAAATATTTTCATATCACATTTGAGTTGTTGAAGATATCTCAATATATCATTTGTGCTCTTCACTAGTTTGAAATCTAGATACTAAATGATGTGACCTCTACCAGATTTTTCTATTGAATGCATGAATAAGGGAGCACATATATTAGGAACTCACACATTTGCTTTGTAAGCATTTTTATGAGTATATTTCAGTAAAACTGGCATATTTTATAATCCCATGCCTTTTCTTTTATGTATTAAAAAATTATTCTGAGTGGGGATCCATAAGCTTCACCAGACTGTCAAAAGGAAACTTGTCACACAAAAAATTAAGAACCCTGCCTTAGGAGATGGCAGAACAACCAGAAAAAAGAGACTGAATCTCAAAATGGTATTTAGGGTAGAGCCGCACCCCCAGTGGAACCACTCACATGGAGATGTTTACACAAAAAAGAAATAAACCTTTATGATCTTTAAGCCATGCATTTTGTGGTCTTTTTGTTATAGCAACCTAACAAATACTCTAGCCATACTCACAGTTTTAAGTTATTTTATTCTTGTTTTTTTTTTAATTACATAATTATGTTAAAGTCACCTGCACATCTATGTTCATCACAGCACTATTCATAATAGCAAAAACACGGAACCAACCCAGGTGCCCATCGATGGTGAACTAGATAAAGAAAATGTGGTTCATATATACCATGGAATATTGCACAACCATAAAAAAATATTAAAAATCAAGTCCTTTTCAGCAACATGGATGTGGCTGGAGACCATTTTTTTAATTTAATTTTTTTATTTTAAAGATGTGGAGTGCAATTCAGGGTTAAGTATACAAATGTTCATTATGCAGGTACCCTTGTTGATGAGGTGACCCCCCCCCAGCAGATTTCCACTGCTTCCTGCCACTCCTGGCAGTTTCCCACTACTGCTAAACCTCTTTTATAGTAGTAATACGATAATTTTTCGAGGTCCGTTTATGAATGAGAACATGTGATACTCAGTTCTTTGTTTCTGCAACAGATCACTCAGTATTATAGACTCTAAGTCTATCCAAGTTGCTGTGAAGTTCATAATTTTTTCCTTTATGGCTGTGTAATATCCCATCATGTATATACACCACATTTCTTTTTTATCAAGTCCTCTTTCAATGGGAAGTGTGATTGGGTCCATGTTTTTGCTGTCATGAACAATGCTGCAATAACATACAGGTGCAGGTATCTTTCTCCTAGAATGATTTGAGTTCCTCCAGGTATATCCCCAGTAGGGGGATTGTGGGATCATATGGAAGTAGACACCGTTATTCTAAAGTGAATTATCACAGAAACAGAAAACAGAATACCGCATATTCTTACTCATAAAAGGAAATAAACACTGGGCACACACAAGCGCAAGGATGGGAACAACAGACATTGGGGGGCCTAAAGTTGGGAGGTAGTGAGGGGGAATAATAGCTGAAAACCACCCGTCGGGTAACATGCATTTTAAATGACCAGGGTTGGGGTTGGGAGATGAGCTCATCAGAAGGCCAAACATCAATATCATTAGTTAAAGGCAAGAAGCATAAGGTTGTTAAAATGCAGCAACTTTTTGAGGGCTACTAAAATGACAATAATTCTGCAAATTTACTTCAAGGAGATCTTTGCAGATCCATATGTTGTATTTATCTCAGCAGAAGTAAACAAAATATTTCTAATACTTCAAAACTGATAGTAACAGATAAAAAATGTAGTGCCTATTAAGTCTAATTTGACATTTTATTTATCAAAAATAGCACTATGCGGTGCGGTGGCTCATGCCTGAAATCCTAGCACTTTGAGAGGCCTAGGTGGGAGGATTGCTTGAGCCTAGGAGTTCGAGACCAGCCTAGTCAACATAGTGAGACCTCATCTCTACAAAAAATAAAATAAAATAATTAACCAGGTGTGATGGTGTGCCTCTGTAGTCCCAGCTACTTGGGAGGCTGAGGCGAAAGGATCATTTGAGACCAGGAGGTTGAGGCTGTGTTAAGCTGTGATCATGCCTCTGCACTCCAGACTGAGAGACAGAGTGAGAACCTAATTCAAAAGAAAGAAAAAAGGAAATAAAATAAACCCTATTAACACCTGAAATATGTTGTTTGTACAAACATACCTATATTTAGAAGCTTGAAATAGTCTCTTAATTGATAACTTAGAAACAAAACATGAAAATTGTAATACATCAATTTCATTTTTTTAATGTGCTAAAGGTACTCAGGTTATGAAAGCTGCAGTATGCAATTTGTTTATGCTGTAACATGCATTTTAAATTTTGAACCAGATTTTAGCTGGGTGCGGTGGCTCACGCCTGTAATCCCAGAAATTTGAGAGGCTGAGACAAGAGGATTGCCTGAGCCCAGGGATTCAAGACCAGCCTGGGCAACTTGGTGACACCTCATCTCTACAATAAACAAAAAATTTAACCAGGTGTGGTGGCACACGCCTGTGGTTCCAGCTACTTGGAAGGCTGAAGTGGAAGGATCGCCTAAACCTAACAGGTTGAAGCTGTAGTGGCCGTGAGCATGCCATTGCACTCCAACCTGGGCAACAGAGTGAGACTCCTATTTAAAAAAAATTTAAACTAGATTTTAATATATATCTGATCCTAAAACTAAATATCATATATTTCCTTCTTGAATTTGTTTATAAATTATGTTTTTTCCACATAACTAATTTACATCCATTTATTAGTTAAATGGGGAAAAGCTAAATGCTTCTATGTATTTTAAATATTACTAAAGATTATATTTAAATGAATTCAATAAAATGCTAAATATTTTATTTTATTTTTATTTATTTTTAGTCGGGGTCTCACTCTGTTGCCCAGGCTGGAATGTGGTGACGTGATCACGGCTCACTACAGCCTTGACCTCTTGGGCTCAAGTGATCCTTCCACCTCAGCCTCTGAGTAACTGGGACCTCAGGCATATGCCTCCATGCTTGGCTAATTTGTTTATTTGTTTTTTTTTTTTTGGTAGAGCTAATTTTTGTATTTTTTTATTTTTTATTAAAAAATTAGAGGTTTCACTCTGTTGCCTAGGCTGGTCTCAAACTCCTGGGCTCAACAATTCTCCCATCTCGGCCTCTCAAAGTGCTGGGATTACAACCACAAGCCACCGTGACTGGCCTGAAAATATATTTTATACTTGAAGTTACTACTTAATTTTAGGCTCTGAAAAAATGATGAAATAATTTTTTTTTTTTTTTGAGTTGAAGTCTCACTCTGTCACCCAGACTGGAGTGCAGTGTCCGGCCACCGCAGCCTCGACCTGCTAGGCTCCAGCGATCCTTCTGCCTTAGCCTTCC
This sequence comes from Carlito syrichta, assembly GCF_000164805.1. Lineage (NCBI taxonomy): Eukaryota > Metazoa > Chordata > Mammalia > Primates > Tarsiidae > Carlito > Carlito syrichta. The sequence goes on along the minus strand of NW_007009547.1, from coordinate 606,705 downwards.
AAGTAACTGGAACCACAGGCGCGTGCTACCACGCCTGGCTAATTTTTTTATTTTTATTGTAGAGATGAGGTCTCGCCAAGTTGCCCAGGTGGGTCTTGAACCCTCGGGCTCAGGCACTCCACTCACCTCAGCCTCCCAAAGCACGGGATTACAGGCTTTGCCACCGAGCTCGGCCATGATGAAATTATTTTAAAACTTCTTTGTGCTATGCCATAAAATGACTTTGAGGATCAAATAGGGAACTCTAGAGTAATGAAAGGACCACCAAGTTGTGAGGGAGAGAAGTGGGCATGCAGTCAAAGATTAAATTTGCACACAGAGGAATCTGGTCTTTGCCCTCAGCTCCTGGGAGGTAATCTCTAAACCCTGGGAATATCCTGCCTGATAAGAGTAGCTGTTTACCTGGGGACCTTGGAACATGCCCTATAGTCTATGCTAACATTGTAATTGATTGTGCAGGCCATGCTGTACCAGTTCAACCTCTGGAAGAGGTGGAAACGATGTGTGGTTAACCATGTCTATGTGACTGAACCCCAGTGAAAACTCTGCACATCAGGCTCAGGTAAGCTTTCCTGGGTGGCAATATTCCTTCCATATTCTGACATATTGCGGGGAGAAGTTAGTGCTGTTTACGTCCTGAACAAGAACAACTGGAAACTTTGCACTTGGAACTCTCTCGGACTCTGCCCATATGCCTCTTCCCTCGGCTGATTTAAATCTGTGTTCTTTTTTTTTTTTTTGGACACCAGGTCTTGACCTGTTGCTCAGGCTGGAGTGCAGTGGTGCAATTACAGAATTATAGCTCAGTGCATCCTTGAACTCCTGGGCTCAAGCATTCCTCTAACCTCAGCCTTCTGAGTAGCTGGAACTAAATCATGTCTGGCTAATTTTTTAAATTTTATAGAGGTAGGATCTTATTTTGTTGTCCAGGCTAGTCTCTAACTCCTGGCTTCAAGCAATCCTCCCACCTTGGCCTCCCAAAGTGCTGGGATTACAGATGTGAGCTACCACCCCCAGCTAAATCTGTATTCTTTAGTTCTGATGAGCCATAATTGTGAGGATAACAGCTTCGAGTGAGGTCTGTGAGTCCTTCTAAAAAGTTATTGAGTTTGTGGGTGGTTTTGAGGACCCCTAAATCTGCAGTTGGTGTCAAAAGTGAGGGTGGTCTTGAAGACTCCTAAACTTCACACCTGGTTTCTCATCCTGACTGCCCCTAACTTGCATAATGACCAAATCTCTGTCTGCTTCCACACTGGTGTCTTTTGCTTCTTACCCCGCTCCCAGCCTTCACTGCATTCCTTTGTGCCATTTCCCACACTCCCTAACTCCAGGAGAAGATGAGTAGGTGGGAGAAAGCAACGGACTTCCTGCTCCATCAGTGGTACTTCCAGTGGCCACCAGCAGCAGGGGGCCTGGGCAGCCACCGAGGCTTCAGTGGTGGCATAGTGTTGACTTCTGTTCCTTGAAGTGGGGGTATTTCCAGACTTTCAGCAGCTCCAGCCCATGGTCTGAAGCAGCTTCTGACCTCTGGATAACACCCTCCTTTCTCTCTTTTGCTTTTCCATCTCTTCCAATACTTTTTATTAACATTTTCTGAATGAATCATCTCTCTGCTTTCAGTTTTTCTGGAAGGATAAGGACTGATATATATTTCCCATCTGTATGATGAGAATAATAATAATAGTATCTGTTCTTTATATATATATATATATATATATATATATATATTGAGTTGGAGTCTCACTCTGTCAGCTGGGCTGGAGTGCAGTGGCCGCTCCCAGTCACCGCAGCCTCGACCTGCTGGGCTCAGGTGTTCCTTCCACCATAGCCTTCCAAGTAGCTGGAACTACAGGCATGAGCCACCATGCCTGGCTAATTTTTTGATTTACTGTAGAGACGAGGTCTCACCAAGTTGTCCAGGCTGGTCTCGCCTCGGCAATCCTCTCGCCTCGGCCTCCCAAAGTGCTGGGATTACAGGCTTGAGCCACCATGCCCAGCCCTGTTCTTTTTATAATACATAACTCTTGGGAGCCTCCATTATTAATGGTTGCTAGGTTGTTTGAAGGTTAATAAGGAACCATTTAATTTCAAATGATTACGATCATGCAAAAAAAGTCATTCTCAAGAAAACAAGTATCGTGTAGTGAAGAGATTTCTTGGGAACATAGAACAAAGAAGATATATTTTTAAAGGTGCTTACTATATTATGATGCATTTTATCAGGTCTGTCTTTACAGATATGTGTACTTTGTTATCATCATTAGGTTGTTTTAGATGGCGACTCGGAGCTTACTCGTTTATTGGTGGTATGGCCTCAGGCAAGTTACTTAACCTCCCTCTGTGCCTCATTTCCTTATCTGTAAAATGGGAATAATAATAGACCTACCTCACTGGGTTGCAGTGAGGATTAAATACAATTATAATTTATACATGACTATGATGTTGATAAGCAAGATTCAGGAGACATAAGGAGAAAGCACCTTTAATTCATTCATTTATAATTTATTCAGTGGGAGAAGATCTTTTACTGTCCCTGAATAAAAAATCAAGTGGTTCTGTAATGCTTTTGACCTACTTAGATTTTTTTTAAAAGTTCTATAATCACATTAAACTGCAAAACACAGCTTCATTTTAATAGTTAGAATGTCATGTCCCATACAATAAAAAAAAAAACTTCTAGTTTCATGCAAAACTCACCTTTCTTGATTTGGGTTGAAGAAGAAGGCATTCTCCTCAGTCTCCTTTGGTGCATGTGGGAAAGAATGCTTTGGGCAACTCTTTCTTTTTTTTTTTAGTCAGAATCTCACTCATTCCACCTACGCTAGAATGCAGTTGGCACTCTCACAGCCACCGCAGTCTCTACCTGATGGACTCAGGTGATCCTTCTGCCTCAGCCTTCCAAGTAGCTGGAACTACAGGTGCGCACCACCACACCCAGCTAATTTTTTTATTTGTTGTAGAGATGAGGTCTCCCCAAGTTGCCCAGGCTGGTCTTGAACCCATGGGCTCAAGCAACCCTCTCACCTCTGCCTCCCAAAGTGCTAGGATTATAAGCGTGACCCACCACCCAGCCAGGGAACCTCTTTCTAAATACATTTTTCTCAAAATTTTTTCCTCAATTTCAACTCTTTTATATACAATCAATCATGTGTCTGCTTAACGATGGGGATACATTCTCAGAAACGTGTCCTTGGGCGATTTCATGGGTGTGCAAACATCATAGAGTATACTAACACAAACCCAGATGATGTAGCCTACTGCACACCTAGGCTATATGGTGTAGCTTATTGCTCTGAGGCTGCAAACTTATACAGCAAGGGACTGTATTGAACACTGAAAGCAATTGTAACACAGTGGTATGTATTTGCGTATCTAAGCATATTTAAACATAGAAATGGTACAGTAAAAATACAGCCTTATGCCGGGCGCGGTGGCTCATGCCTATAATCCCAGCACTTTGGGAAGCCGAAGTGAGAGGATTGCCTGAGCCCACGGGTTCGAGATCAGCCTGGGCAACTTAGTGAGACCTCATCTCTACAATAAATCAAAAAAATTAGCTGGGTGTGGTGGCACATGCTTATGTTTCCAGCTACTTGAAAGACTGAGGTGGATCACCTGAGCCCAGTAGGTTGAGGCTGCAGTGGCCGTTAAGTGTGCCACTCCACTCCGGCCTGGGCGACAAAGTAAGACTCCAACTCAAAACAACAACAACAACAACAAAAAACAGCATTATAATCTTGTGGGACCGCAATTGTAATATGTGTGTTGTGTCATTGACGGAAATGTATTATACAGTGTGTGACTGTATTTCACTTGACTGAAAGTTGTGTAACGAGTTTTCAACTAAATCTTTCTTCATGAGCTCTCTGGGGTGGTCTGTTGTACAACTCACTTTGATGTTTAATATTTATTGTCTTCATCCCTCAGCCAAACTGGAAAAGAAAGAGCCTCATTTTTTACCTCTTTTATATGTAAGGAGCACTTAGGACAGTACTCAATAAATGCTAGCTATTGTTAACTATTGTGGACAGAAAACAGGACACATAGATAGATTAAAATAAGCAAGTGGAACCAAAACAAAAGAATCACTCATGTTATCCTTTCACAAATATCCTTAATCAACTGGATGTTGTGGAATATATCTCTTCTAGTTTATTTTCAGAGTAGAAGAGATTTTCATCTATTTGGAATGAATTAACTGCAGTTTAGCTTAAGCAGAGCAATAGACTTATTGCTTATTTCAGGTTCATGATGCTTTGAAACTCAGTCACACGAGGCAAAGAGATATTCTGCAGCAATTTTGCTTCTCATGGGGCTGGTGCATGTCCAGGGCTATGGTGCTTTATGGGGAGAAGAATGTGGAAATAACATCCACCCCATCTGGCAACACAGCAACCATCATTTCAGTCAGCAGATGTGGTAGGGAAATTGAAACTGAGTGGTGCTGTCCAATGTTCGGAACAATTCCTCCAAGGCTGATTGAAAAAAAAAATTTTTTTATTTTAAATATGTGGTGTACAATTCAGGGTTAGGTATACAAATGTTCATTATGCAGGTACCCTTGTTAATGAGTTGTGCTTCCCATCCCCTGGCAGTTTCTCACTACTGCCAATCCTGCCCCCACCCTCCTCTGGCAGTTTCCCACTATTGCCAATCCCTTTCTTTTCTTACGATAGTTGTTCAAGGTCCACTTATGAGTGAGCACATGTGATACTCGGTTCTTTCTTTCTGTGATTGATCACTCGGTATTATAGCCTCTAAGTCCATCCAAATTGCTGCAAGGTTCATAATTTTGTCCTTCTTTGTGGCTGCATAATATTCCATTGTGTATATGTACCACATTTGTTTATCCAGTCCTCTTTCAATGGACAGCATGGTTGGTTCCATGTTTTTGCTATTGTGAACAATGCTGCAATTAACATGCATGTGAAGATATTTTTTTCATAGAGTGATTTGAGTTCCTCCAGGTATAGTCCCAGCAGGGGAGTTGCAGGGTCTTATGGAAGGTTGATTTTTAGATCATTTAGGGATCGCCACACTGTTTTCCACAGAGGTTATACTAGTTTACACTCCCACCAACCGTGTAGAAGTGTTCCCTTTTTGCTGAATCCTCTCCAGTGTCTATGTTTTTTGAGTTACTGATGATGGCCATCCTGACTGGAGTTAGGTGGTATCTCAGTGTGGTGTTAATTTGCATTTCTTTGATGATTAGTGAGGCTGAGCATATTTTAAAAAGTGTCTATTTGTATATTTTCCCCACTTTGTAATGGGACTGTTTGTTTTTTCTTTTTGGCACGTTTGAGTTCCTTGTAGATCCTAGATGTTCGGCCTTTGTCAGATACACTGTCGGCAAATATTCTTTCCCGGTCTGTAGGTTGTCTCCCTGCTCTCTCAATGGTTTCTCTGGTTTTGCAGAAGCTTGTCAGTTTGATGAGGTCCCACTTGTCTATCTTTTCTCTTATGGCATGGGAACTTGGGGTATGCATCAGGAATTGGTTGCCAGTTCCAATTTCCATAAGGGTGTCTCCTGCATTTTCTAAGGTTCATATAGTTTGAGGTTGTTTTAGCTTTATGTCTTTGATCCATTTAGAGTTGATTTTTGTGTATGGTGATAGGTAGAAGTCTTGTTTTAATCTTCTGTATGTGTTCAGCCAGTTTTTACTCTCCCCAGTGGTTGATGGTGAAGTCTTTATCAAAGGTGAATTGTTTGAGAAATTGAGGTTTTGCTTCTGGAATCTCTATCCTGTTCTGTTGGTCTATATGCCTGTTCTTGTACCAATACCAGGCTGTTTTGATTATTGCAGATTTATAATAAAGCTTAAAGTCTGGGTGTGTGATGGCTCCCACTTTGGTTTTTTGGTTTTGTTTTGTTTTTTTTTGCTGAAGATTGTTTTGACTATTCATGGTCTTTTATGATTCCATATGAATTCCTGTACTGTCATTTCCAGGTCTGAGAAGAATGCTGCTAGTAATTTAATGAGTATTGTGTTACATTTGTAGATTGCCTTGGGTAAGACGGACATCTTAACAATGTTGATTCTTCTAATCCATGAGCATGGAATGTTTTTCCATTTGTTTGTGTCATCTTTGATTTCTTTGAGCAGTGTTTTGTAGTTTTCATTGTAAAGGTCTTTGACTTCTCTGGTTAGGAAGATGCCAAGGTATTTCATTTTTTTGTTTGTGGCTATTGTGAATAGGATTGTGCTTTTTATTTGGGTTTCTGTTTGTTTATTGTTTGTGTACGGGAATGTGACTGACTTTTGCACATCTATTTTATACCCTTAGACTTTGCCAAAATCCTTTATCAGTGCAAGGAAGTTTTTGACAGATTCTCTTGGGTTTTCGAGGTATTGAATCATATCGTCTGCAAAGAGGGATAACTTAACTTCCTCTTTTCCTATTTGGATATTTCTGATTTCCTTCTCTTGTCTGATTGCTCTAGGTAGAACTTCCAATACTATGTTGAATGGGAGGGATGAGAGTGGGCATCCTTGTCTTGTTATGGTTTTCAGGAGAAATGGTCCAATTTCTATCTGTTCAGCAGTATGTTGGACGTGGGTTTCTCATAGATGGCTCTTACTAATTTGAGGTATGCTCCATCTTTGCCTAGATGTTCGAGGTTTTTATCAAGGAGGGGTGCTGGATTTTATTGAAAACTTTTTCCTCATCTAAAGATAAATATGTGGTTTTTGTCTTTACATCTGTTGATGTATTTAATTATGTTTATGGTCTTATGGATGTTGAACCAGCAGGGCTGACTTTCTAGGGAAGAAGACTTACAGCTTTTTGAATCTGAAATATCTTCATGTTCTGGGAAAGTCATGACGTTTTGTTCTACAATTGCAGTCACTATCTTTATGCTTTCTTTTCCATTGAAAGATGAGAAATTTGCTGGTTCTGGAGGAGGGAATGTAGTTCTGATTGGACTAGTCAACTCCAGCTATAAGCGTCTGGACTGAATGCTCAGGGAATTCCTTGGAGCCTCACTTTCCTGCTCCACAAAGTGGGATCCACAGCACCTGCCCTGACTAACTTGCTGAGCTGTTCTAAGGATTGGATTGGCAAATAGGTGTAAAAATGGTAATAATATAATTTCATTATTATGAAAGCACTTGATAAGTGCATCGAATAACCAATTATCCTGTTATGTTTAGATTTTGGTCTGCTAATAATACAGTTTATATTAATCAGACTGAAAGAGAAAGTCAAACACCAGAGGGTCAATGTTCTAACTAATAGAAAGGCCTACATAATCATATAATGATAAGTCACTGAATACAACCTTAGTCCATTTATGTCAGTGAACAATATTCCATTTTTTCAATTTATTTTATAGAATAAAAAATTAATTCAGGCCAGATACAGTGGCTTATACCTATAATCCCAGAACTTTGGGAGGCAGAGGTGAGAGGATTGCTCAAGTCCAGGAGTGCAAGACCAGCCTGGGCAATATAGCAAGACCTCGTCTCTACAAAAAATAAAAAATTAGCCAGGCATGTTAGCTTGTGCCTTTAGTCCCAGCTACTTGGGAGACTGTGGTGAAAGGATCGCCTGACCCAGGAGACTGAGGTTTTGGTGAGCCTGGATCATGCCACTGCACTCCAGCCTGGGCAACAGAGTGAGACCATGACTCAAAAAAAATTTAATTTAATGTTTTATAACAGTGTTATCATCACCTATTTTGTAACTGAAAGTCACATTTCTAGGAGATTGAATGAGAGCTAAGTTTTTAACAGTTGAGTATCTGCTGGATTGTCCTGGGAAGCTTGTTTCCTCTCAATAAACATAACGAGAGTCCTGCATAGATGTGAACTTAAATAAGATGGCTGAGTGAAGAGACAGCAAGAGCTATGGAGAATGAGATAGGATGGTAGGGATATTGGAATAAGCAAATAAGTAACTGTATTGAGAATAATGGGAACAAGGTGCTTGACTGTGGAGGAAGAGATTACATACATAGGAGGGAACTCTGAGCTGTTGGGTTGAAACTGATGATATCAATGTGAACTCACAGTTTATGTCGACAAAGATAGATAAAGATAGAAATAGTTATAGGAATATGGGTATGTATGTGTCTTTCAGCTGTGTTCATGAGAGGGTTTAGAAGTACTGACACTCCAGTAGCAATGAGTATACTGGTTTCCAAATATATTCTTCACTAAAGGACATAGGACTCCTGAGAGAACTGGCTGATTCCAGGACATGGAGAGCTTGAAATATTTTGCTGCACAAGAAAGTAAAGAAATGCTGAAAACAAATGGGAACATGTCAAAAGGACACAGGTCTTTGAAGGACTCCCTTGGCCAATCTAGGTTAATTTGTCAACAACAACAAAAAAATGGATTATAATTTCTTTGAATAAAATAGAAATCCATGAGTTCATACTGATATAAACAAAGAAATTACCTAGGAAAAGTTGTCTTTACAGTGGAATGTCAACTACAGACAGGAAGATGGAAAGAGAAAAAGCAACAGTCGATGATTATCATTTGATGGTTGATTCAGACAAGAATCATTCTTGGCTGCTTTATCTTGTGGGCTGAGGCTTAATAATGTACAGATACTCCTTGACTTATAATGGGATTACATCCTGATAAATCCATTGCAAGCTGAAAATATTGTAGTGTTCTAAATGTACCATGCTCCTTTGATTATATAATTTAAATATTCTTGAAACGTCTCTTTCTTTCTTGATATCAGTTGTTTTGTAACTAAGTCTGAAACTTAGTAGTTTGATCTTGCCCCATTTCCACCATAATATGGTTAGTCTTAATACCACTCAGAATCCCTGCAGTGTGAGGTAAAATGAAGATTCTGGCTAGGCACGGTGGCTCACACCTGTAATCTCACTATTTTGGGAGACTGAGGCGAGAAGATTGCTTTAGCCTAGGAGTTCAAGACCAGCCTAGGCAACATAGCAAGACTTCATTTCTATAAAAAGTAGAAAAATTAGCCAGGTGTGGTGGTGCTTGCTTATAGTCTCAGCTACTCAGGAGGCTGAGGTGGAAAGATCTCCTGAGCCCAATAAGTTGAGGCTGCAATAAGCAGTGATTGTGCCAGAGTAAGACTCCAACTCAAGGAAAAAAATAAAAAAAGGCTGGGCGTGGTGGCCCAAGCCTATCCCAGCACTTTGGGAGGCTGAGGTCAGAGGATTGCCTGAGCTCAGGGGTTCGAGACCAGCCTGGCCAACTTGGTGAGACTTCGTTTCTACAATAAATAAAAAAATAAGCCAGGTGTGGTAGTGAGCGCCTGTAGTTCCAGCTACTTAGAAGGCTGAGGAGAAAGGATCACCTGAGCCCAGCAGGTGGAGGCCGTTGTGGCTGTGAGTGTGTCACTGCACTCCAGCCTAGGTGACAGAGTGAGACTGGCTCAAAAAAAAGAAAAGGAAGAAGATTCTGAGGTCACCCATATCTACAAAGACAAATCTTGGAAAGAGGATCAGGAATCTACATTAATACTGAGCTCTACAGGAATCTTCTGCACACTAAAATTTAAGAGCTATTGTCATATGGTTTCCATAGTGTTGAACTTCGTGATTTTGATGATGGCCAAAGAAATGCCTTCAAGAAAACAAAACTGCATTATAAAATCTCCATTGTATTTATTTATTTAGTAATGTCTTTCTTGACTTAAATGTATTCTGCTAACAATTGTCCCCATTTTAAATCTAATTAATTTTTAATTGCCTACAGTACTTTTTCAAGCATTTTGAAACAGGCCCTTGCATAGCATAGTTGGAAATTTCTGTTCACATCACACATGACAAATAGCTTTGAAGAGTATAAAATTATTGCGGAATAGACTTTTTCCCTTAAAATGTTGTAAATATCGTTCGTTAACTTCTGGAATTTAGTATTTCAGAAAAATCTGAGGAAGGCCTAATTTTTGTTCTAAGAATGTTAGTATTTTTATGCCCGGATAATCCTATAATCTTTATAATTTTAATTAAAAAGTTCACCCAAGGCCAGGCGAGGGAAATTCCAGTACTTTGGGAAGCTGAAGTGAGAGGATTGCCTGAGCCCAGGGATTTCAAGACCACCCTGGGCAGCTTGGTGAGACCTCGTCTCTACAATAAATCACAAAAATTAGCTGGGCTTGGTGGTATGCATCTGTAGTTCCAGCTACTTGACAGACTGAGGCAGAAGGATCGCCTAAACCCAGCAGGTTGAGGCTGTGGTGGCTGTGAACGTGCCACTGCACTCCAGCCTGGGTGACTGAGTGAGACTCCGACTCAAAATAAAAAAAGGCCGGGGACTGCTGAAACAGAGTATGCAGTGGCATCAGGCATATTGGTGGTAATAGCATTCAATATGCCTGTCTTTCTAGCACTTGACTTACAGCGCTGCCTTCATGACTGGCACCCTCCTGGAGCACAGCTGTCATGCCAAAATCTTTTTCCATAATCCTGGGAGTTTTCTCGGCCTCTGTCTTGTGTTAGATCACCTCTTTTCTTTTTTAAACAATTTTAATTATTATGGGTACATAATAGTTGTACATAATTATGGAATGTATGTGATGCTTTGATACAAGCATACAATGAGAAATGATCAAATCAGGGTAATTGGGGTATTCATCACCTCAAGCACTGAACATTTCTTTGTATTAGCAACATTCTAATTCCACTCTTTTTGTTACTTTGAAATATACACTAAACTATTGCTAACTATCATCATCCTATTGTGCTACCAAACACTAGATCTTGGCCAGGAACAGTGGCTCACGCTTGTAATCCCAGTACTTTGGGAAGCCAAGGCAGGAGAACTACTTGAGCCAGGAGTTCAAAACCATCCTAGGCAGCATAGTGAGACCTTGTCTCTACAAAAAAAAAAAAAAAAAATCAAAAAATTAACTGGTTATGGTGGTGTGTGCCTATAGTCCTAGCTACTCAGAAGGCTGAGACAGGAGGATTGCTTGAGCACAAGAGGTCAAGGCTGTGGTGAGCTGTGTAGTGCCATTGCACTCCAATCTGGGCAACAGAGTGAAACCCTGACTCAAAACAAAAACAAAGAATAGATCTTATTCCTCCTGTCTGATTGTAATTTTAACCATCCCACTTTATGCCTCCCTCCCCACTATTCTTCCCAACTTCTGATAACCATTATTCTACTTTCTATCTTTTCTGAATCTTTCTTTTTTTTTCCCCCCTCTTTCTTGATTTACTTTATTTTGTGGAGTATATCTCCCAGTAGAACCTTGAGAAAGGATGCATAGAAGTTAAGATTTTGAGACCTTGCATGTCTGAATATATCTTTGTCCTGCTGTCATGTTTTAGAATTCTAAACTGCAAACAATTTTCTTTCACATTTTGAAAGATATCACCAGTGTTTCCTTGCTTGAGAAAGTCAAATATTTCCTGAGAAGTCAGAAGGCTTTCTGCTTTTAATCCTATTTATACATCTTCTTTTTCCTGTCTGGAAATGTGTACTATTTTATTTTTACCTCCAGCATCCTAAAATTTTATAAGAATGTGTCTCAGAGCAGATCTATTGGGTTAAGCAGTCACTGGTTTTTTTCAACCTGGTAATTTACACACTTTAGGTCCAGAAAATTTTCTTAAATTATTTATTTTGCTATCTTCCTCTCTCCATTTTCTTTCTTATTTCTTGAATTTCTATTGTTCAATTGTTTGATCTACTAAAGTGTTCTGTAATTTTCTCATCCTTTCTCTCTCCTTGTTCTCTACTTTCTGAGAGAATTCCTCACATTTATCTTCTAATTACTAACAATAAAACTTTCTGCAATGATAAAAAGTTCCTTATCAGTGCTGCCCATACCTTAGTCAATAGCCACATGTGGCTTTTGAGGATTTGAAATATGACTACTGCAAATAAGAAGTGGAATTTTTAATTTCATTTATTACAAGTAATGTCAATGTAAAGACAGTGGCTATCACATTGAACGGCACAAATATTTGTTTCCTGCTATCATATTTTTAATTTCTAACTGATCTTTCTTTTTAGGTTTTTTCTTTTTCTTTCTCTTTTTTGAGTTGGAGTCTCTCACTCTGTCACCCAGGCTGGAGTGCAGTGGCACGCTCACAGCCACCACAGCCTTGACATGCTATAGGCATGCGCCACCATGCCCAGCTAATTTTTTTTTTTTTTAATTTATTGTAGAGATGAGATTTCAAACCCATAGTCCCAGGCAATCCTCTCACCTCAACTTCCCAAAGTGCTGGGATTATAGGCATGAGCCACCATGCCCAGCAGGTTTTTTCCTTAAATCTTCCATTTTCCTAGCCCTGGCGATTGTTTCCTGGGTGAAATATTCGTCTTATCTCTCTGAGGATTATAGCTGTTGCTTTTAAGTCTTGAATAATTTTTGTTTCCTCAAAGGTGCTTCTTTTGTTTGTGCTTCTTTGTTTGGGTCTCTTATATAACAGATTTCATCAGTTGTCTGGTAATCCTGGATGTCTGTTCAAAACTAAGAGTGGGAAATTTAAAAATCTACTAGAAACTGTGAGTTTTTGAGTTTCACTGTAGGGTGACTGATGCTGTCTGGGAGGCTGATGGAAACCTTGGTGTCAGTATTTTCTTTTTTTTTTTTTTTTGAGTTGGAGTCTCACTCTGTCACCCAGACTGGAGTGCAGTGGCCGCTCCCGGCCACCGCAGCCTCGACCTGCTGGGCGCCAGCGATCCCTCCGCTTCAGCCTTCCAAGTAGCTGGAACTACAGGCGCGTGCTACCACGCCCAGCTAATTTTTTATTTTATTGTAGAGATGAGGTCTCACCAAGTTGCCCAGGCGGGTCTCGAACCCGTGGGCTCGGGCAATCCACTCACCTCAGCCTCCCAAATTGCTGGGATTACAGGTTGAGCCACCGAGCCTGGCTGGTGTATTTTCAAGTGTTTTCTTTGTGGGTACCACATTCCCCCAGGGAAGTGTCTTTCTATCTTCCACCTAAAGGATAGAGGTCTAGCTACTGCATCCTGGGACCAAGTTAGGGGAGAAGTTTCAAAATCTCTTAACCTCTCTTGTGAGAATAAACATCCAGACGCTGCTAGGGTGTGTCTTCTCAAAAAGCTTTCATCCTGGTCTTCGTTATGTTTGCTCTCCAGGACTTTTTCCTTTGACGATTTTGCTGTATGATTGGTTCTTAGCTTTCTCACTGTTTTCTCATAACTGTTATGAGAAACGGATTTGTTAAATCACGTAGCAGTGATCTGTTGTTTTTTTCAGTCTCTGAAATGTTGTACATATTGTCTCCTGCCTATTCTCCTAGTTCTTATGGGTTTAGGTCTTAAAATAAAACATTTTTTTTTTTTTTGAGTTGGAGTCTCACTCTGTCGCCCAGACTGGAGTGCAGTGGCCGCTCCCAGCCACCGCAGCCTAGACATGCTGGGCTCCGGCGATCCTTCCGCCTCAGCCTTCCAAGTAGCTGGAACTACAGGCGTGGGCTACCATGCCCGGCTAGTTTTTGATTTATTGTAAAGATGAAGTCTTGCCAAGTTGCCCAGGTGGGTCTCGAACCCACGGGCTCAGGCAAAACAACTATTTTTATGGGGTTCAAGTGGGAGGAAAATTACATGCACATTTCAATCCACCACTTTAACCTTATCAGAATGAATCCTGTCTTTCAAAGACTTTTAGTGTGGTACACAACAAATTGAGTCTTAATCCACTTGTTTATGTATGCATTTTTCTCCAGAGAAAATACAAATCCTACAATGTCAAGGTCAAGTTTTATTCTAATTTTATAAATAGCACCCATCACAATACATAGTAAATACTCCATAAATATTTGCTATACAGGAATTTATAATTAGGTTCCAAAAAGAGTAGTATTGAACCTTTTCAAAAAGTTGACACTTATTTAGATGCATGTTATACTGGCTAGAAATGATTAACTTCCTCTTATCAATTGCTGTCAAACTAAACTAAAATTCAAAGCCTGTTACCTCCTTCAACAGCACAGATGCCTGTATGCATTGCACACCAGATAGAGCAATTTTTAGATTGACTGCCCCCTGGTGGCATTTCAAGAAACGTTTTATGCAGCCTGATATCTGATGCTGTTGCAATTAAAACCTTGATATTCCAATACATCTTTCAATTTTCTTCATTTTTCCAATTGAATATGCATAACTTTTGCAATTGAAGAAAAGCTATAATTTTCAAAATAACTCGATGAGTTTCTGACATAATATAGGACATTAGGTAACTGAACAAACATACAAATATAAATTACGATTTGTGTATGTTTTTCAAATGCCATCTATTTCCAATGTTGGCTCTGTCTTTCTTATTACTCAATTTGACTGAGTTGAATAATGATAAATGAATCATAATTATAAATGAATCAACTGAATCACTTAAAATTCAAATAGTAAATACATGTCTGGCATTCCTTATAATAGAAAGTTCATTTTCTTTTATATGCCAAAAACCCAAATTGAATTTTTTTTGCTCAATTTCAAAAGAAATCTGAACTTTTTAGTATGTATATTTAAGCATATTTATTAAAACAAAGACATAGAAACGTGTGCAAAATAAACTTTCATGGATGATATTTTTAACGAAAGGGTTTTAATTTGTCTACACCGCCACGTCAGTGGGTCCTACTTGTGAACAAAGCTACACATTCCCAGGCTGGGAGCAGAGCAGTGGATTCTGCTTGTTTTTGTGATCAAGGTTAGCTAGAACTGGCGTGATGGCTCACATTTGCAATCCCAGCACTTTGGGAGGTTGAGGCAGGAGAGTTGCCTGAACCCAGAAGTTAGAGACCAACCTGGGCAACATAGCAAGATCTAATCTCTACAAAAAGACAAAAAATTAGCCAGGAGTGGTGGCACACACCTGTAGTCCCTGCTACTTGGAAGGCTGAAGTGGAAGGATTTCCTGAGCCCAGCAGGTCAACACTGCAGTAGCCATGATTGTGCCACTGCACTCTAGCCTGGGCAATAAGGTGAACTATTAGAACAAAAAATTATTAACTTACAAATTATATAGATCTAGAACTCTAAATTGAATAAATTATTTAAACATCCTAACATTTCTACATAGCACAGAAGTTCATGTTAAGCAACTATAAGAGAAATAGACCTAGTATGTAAAATAGTGCACCCTCCGCCTCCCTCCAAAAAGATAGAGAAATGGATATTATCAGATGGGAGCCACAGATGACAAAGATTAGAGAAGCATCTTCATCCACCAAAGAGTAGAAACAGTCTTTGCCACATGAGTTTACCAATCTGGACTCAGAATCTTTTTCGTTCCTGCCAAGGTCATTTCTACAGACCAGTGACTATCTCCATTTTTCTTATTTTTTTTCAAATAAACATTCTTATCACAGTTATCCTGCTCCTTCTGTTTTATACAGGATATGTCAGAGGGAGATATCTTGTCTTTTGGTTTGTGAGTGACTGAACAAAGGGAAGCCCCATCTGACCCTGACAGAGAGCCCCATCACCCAGAGAGAAGACTTTGAATGGGATGCAGTAGCTAAAAATAGCTCTGCAATCCACACAGTTGATGAGGCCAAATCTGCGGGAAACAAATATGGGAGACCTGGAGGCTATCTCCATTGGAGAGGGGGTGAGTGTGTTTTATATGTACTAAGAAGGATGTATGCAGAAATGTGAGGTCACCTTGATTGCAGTAGAAACTGTTAATTGTCCTAATTTTTGTTCCCCTCTTCTTCAATTGGAATAGACTTTCAACCAGTCGTAGTTAACTGTTTACAGAACCAAGACATTTTCTCCAGCCTCTGCTGCAACTAATGTGTGTTCATAAGACTAAATTCCAACAGACAGGAGAAAAGCGGAAATAATGTGCATGATTCTAGGATGTGATCTTAAAGGAAAATGCATGTTATCACTTTCACCGTTTCCCCTATCCACTGGCTAGAATGCACACCGAAGGTGGAACTCTCTGGAACATAAGGAAGAAGACAACATACTAGGAATGGTGAAGCTACAAGATAAAAGAATCCTAGGTCTTTGATATCTTTATATTACAGAGCCAAGCTTTAACTTCAGAGAGAAATAAACTTCTATTTCATTTAAACCACAGATATTTAAAGTCTTTTTTCCTTTTTCTTTTTCGTTTTTTTTTTTTGAGTTGGAGTCTCATTCAGTCGCCTAGGCTGGAGTGTAGTAGCACACTTACGGCCACCCCAGCACAGACCTGCTGGGCTCTGGCCATCCTTCCGACTCAACCTTCCAAGTAGCCGGAACCACAGGTGCGCACTACCATGCCTAATTTTTTATTTATTGTAGAGAAGAGGGCTTGCCAAGCTGCCTGGGCTGGTCTTGAACCCACAGACTCAGGCAATCCACTCGCTTCAGTCTCCCAAAGTGCTGGGATTACAGGCTGAGCCACCGAGCCGGCCAAAGTCTTTTTGCATACATAGTCAAATCCTTATTCTAAAAAAAAACATGCCAAGGAAAGAGGCAGAGCCCATAAAGAAGACAATCGAACAATATCTGGGGACTTGAGGGAAAATTCTGGAGGAAGTGAAGCTAAACCTCCAATCTAAAGAATGAACAAAATTAGCTAACAAAAGCCCTGAAATTGGAACTAGTATGGTATGTTGAGGCACTGAAAGAAGTTACAAATGGAAAGAGAACAAAGGTATTTTGTGCTAAATCAAGAGAGAGAAGTACAACCTAGATCATCCCGAGCCTGGTGGGCATTGTGGAAGGTAAAAAAGCCAAAAGTGATTCCCATATTTTTGGCCTGATCCCCTGTGGATTGTAGAATTATTTCCTGAGAAAAGAAACATCAGAGAAGTAGCAGGTTGGGAACATGATACTTTCACTTTGGAATATGCTGAATCTGAAGTGTGTGTGAGTCGATAACAGTTATATGGGTCCTGTGCTCAGAATTCAGATCTTGGATGGAAACAAATTTTGGAGTCATTGGTCAGTGAATGGCAAATACAGCTAGAGGAATGGATACAGCCAACTAGGGTGAAAGTTTATACTATAAAAAGAATATCAGAATAAAGAAAAGGACCTAAGATCCAATCCTGAAGGAATGACTGCTTTAAATTATTGGATCTGAGTGGAAACTGACAGGAAAAACTGAGAAAAAATAGCCAGAGAAAAAAGACGAAAGCCAGACAAGTGTGCTATCGTGAAGACCAAAGGAAGAGAGTGTTTCAGTAAATAAAGTGTAGCCAGCCGCAATGTTGGATGCTGTTGAAAGGTCAAGTTGGATGAGCTCTGACAAAAGCCTACTGGGTTTAACCATGTGGAGATAACGGGTGACCTCAGTGGAGAAGTAAATGCCAGCGGACTGTGGGGGTGGAATAAAAATGAGAATAGGTAGATGTATGAAAAAAGAGACTATTCTTTCTAAAGGTTTAGCTCTTAAAGGGGGAAAACAAGAGATAGTGCAGAAACTGTAGGGGTTCTGAGATTAAAGGAGATGTTTTGTTTGACTGGGTTTGTTATGGTGAAAATTTTTGAGTCGTGACTTTTAAATGCCAAAGGGAAAGGTCTGTTGGCAAGGAGATGACTGAAGAACACAGAGTGGATAATACAAAACTCAAGATACCTGAGAAGGTAGAGAAGGGGAATTGAGAGAACATGTGTTTTTTGCCACAGAAAATGAAGATGGGAAGGAGAAATGGATGGAAGGAGCAGGGCTAGGATGAAGCTGGAGAGGCACTAACCTTGAACACATAATTAAGAAAGCACCAAAAAAAAAAAAAAATCAGTAATTAAGGTAGTACAATCTCTTGATAAATCAAAATTAATGTAAAAAATTCATGATGAATAAAACATCAATATTTGCCGGGCTCGGTGGCTCAGTTTGTAATCCCACGCCTTTGGGAGGCTGAGGTGAGTGGATTGCCTGAGCCCGCAGGTTCGAGACCCGCCTGGGCAGCAAGACCTCATCTCTACAATAAATCAAAAAATCAGCCGGGCATGGTAGTGCATGCCTGTAATTG
>NW_007009547.1:584580-588674 GCF_000164805.1 Carlito syrichta | reverse complement strand
GCATTCCAGTCTGGGTGACAGAGTGAGACTCCAACTCAAAAAAAAAAAAAAAATTCAACATTTTAAACAAAGACAAGATTAGATGTGGGAAGGTGGGTTAGGTGGTAGAAAGCTAAACAAGTTTTCTTGAGAAGGTTTCCATTTTTTTAATTTCTAATTTTAAATATGTGGAGTACAATTCAGAGTTAGGTATATAAATGTTCATTATGCAGGTACCCCTGTTGATGAGGTGTGTCCCCACCCCTGGTAGTTTCCTACTACTGCCAATCCTGCCACTGCCCTCCTCTGGCAGTTTCCCACTTTTGCCAATCGTGAGAACATGTGATACTCAATTCTTTGTTTCTGTGATAGATCACTCAGTATTATAGCCTCTAAGTCCACCCAAATAGCTACAAAGTTCATAATTTTGTCCTTCTTCATGGCTGCATAATATTCCATTGTGTATATGTACCACATTTTTTTTATCTAGTCTTCTTTCGATGGGCAGCACGGTTGGTTCCATGTTTTGCTATTAGAAATAATGCTGCAGTAAACATGTGTGTGAAGGTATTGTTTTCATAGAGTGATTTGAGTTCCTTCAGGTGTATTCCCAGTAGGGGGTTTGCAGGGTCTTATGGGAGGTTGATTTTTAGATCTTTTAGGAATCACCACACTGTTTTCCTCAGAGGTTATACTAGCTTACACTCCCACCAACTGTGTAAAAGTGTTCCCTTTTCGCTGAATCCTCTCCAGTATCTATGTTTTTTGAGTTATTGATGATGGTCATCTTGACTGGAGTTAGGTGGTATCTCCGTGTGTTGTTAATTTGCATTTCTTTGATGACTAGTGAGGCTGAGCCTATTTTTGTGTATCTGTTGACAGCTCATATATCTTCTTTTGAAAAGTGGCTATTCATATCTTTTGTCCACTTTGTAATGGGCCTGTTTGTTTTTTTCTTTTTTGCACTTTTGAGTTCCTTGTAAGATACTAGACTTAGGCTTTTGTTAGATAAATGGTTGGTAAATATTTTTTTTCCAATCTGTAGGCTGTCTCCCTGCTCTCTCAATGGTTTCTTTGGTTTTGCAGAAGCTTGTCAGTTTGATGAGATCTCACTTGTCTATCTTATCTCTTATGGCATGGACACTTAGGGTTTTGATCAGGAATTGGTTGCCGGTTGCAATTTCCGTAAGGGTGTCTCCTCTGTTTTCTAAGATTCTTACAGTTTGAGGTTTTACCCTTAGGTCTTTGATCCATTTACAGTTGATTTTTGCATATGGTGATAGGTAGGGTCCTTGTTGTAATCTTTTGCATGTGGTCAACCAGCTTTTCCAGCACCATTTACAAATAAGTTCTTCTCTCCCCAGTGATTGATAGTGGAGGTTTTATCAAAGCTGAGTTGGTTGAGAAATTGAGGTTTCGATTCTGGATCTCTATCCTGTTCCATTGGTCTATATGCCTGTCCTTGTGCCAATACCAGGCTGTTTTGATTATTGTAGCTTTATATTAAAGCTTAACATTCGGGTGTATGGTGCCTCTTGCTTTGTTTTGTTTTATTTATTTTTTGCTGAGGATTATTGTGGCTATTCATAGTTGTTTATGTTTCCACATGAATTCCTGTATTGTCATTTCCAGGTTCTGAGAAGAATGCTGCTGCTAATTTAAAGGGTATTGCGTTAAATCTGTCAATTACCTTGGGTAGGATGGACATCTTAACAATGTTGATTCTTCCAAACCATAAGCA
The DNA here is from genome assembly GCF_000164805.1 of Carlito syrichta. Lineage (NCBI taxonomy): Eukaryota > Metazoa > Chordata > Mammalia > Primates > Tarsiidae > Carlito > Carlito syrichta. The sequence continues at coordinate 586,954 of NW_007009547.1, read as the reverse complement.
TGAACTATTTTTCCATTTGTTTGTGTCATCTTTGATTTCTTTGAACAGTGTTTTGTAGTTTTCATTGTAAAGATCTTTGACTTCTCTGGTTAGGAAGATGCCGAGGTAGTTCAGTTTTTTGGTGGCTATTGTGAATGGGATTATGCTTTTTATTTGGGTTTCTGTTTGTTTATTGTTGATGTACAGGAATGTGACTAACTTTTGCACATCTATTTTATACCCTGAGACTTTGCCAAAATCCTTTATCAGTGCAAGGAGGTTTTTGACAGATTCTCTTGAGTTTTCAAGGTATAGAATCATGTCGTCCGCAAAGAGGGATAACTTAACTTCCTCTTTTTCTATTTGGATACCCCTGATTTCCTTCTCTTATCTGATTGCTCTAACTAGGACTTCCAATACCATGTTGAATGGGAGGGGTGAGAATGGGAATCCTTGTCTTGTTCTAGTTTTCAGGGGAAATGGTTCCAATTTCTGTTTAGCAGTATGTTGACCATGGGTTTCTCATAGATGGTTCTTCCTATTTTGAGGTATGTTACATCTATGCCTAGATATTCGAGGGTTTTTATCAAGAAAGGGTGCTGGATTTTATTAAAAGCTTTTTCTGCATCTAAGGACATAATTATGTGGTTTTTGTCTTTACATCTGTTGATGTATTTAATACATTTATGGTCTTGTGGGTGTTGAACCAGCCCTACATTCCAGGGGTGAAGCCTACTTGGTCATGGTGGGTGATTTTTGAGATGTGTTATTGGGGCTGGTTTGCTAGAATCTTTATCTGGTTTGGGTATCAATGTGATGTTAACTTCATAAAATGATTTGGGGAGAATTCCATCTTTCTTGATTGCCTGGAATACTTTCTTTCTTTCTTTCTTTTTTTTTTTTGAGTTAGAGTCTCACTCTGACGCCCAGACTGGAGTGCAGTGGCACGCTCCTGGCCACTGCAGCCTCGAGCCACTGGGCGCCCGGCAATCCTTCCGCCTCAGCCTTCCGAGTAGCCGAAATTAAGGCATGCGCTACCATGCCCGACTAATTTTTTTATTTATTGTAGAGATGAGGTCTCGCCAAGTTTCCCAGGCGGGTCTTGAACCTGCGGGCTCAGGCAATCCACCCACCTCAGCCTCCCAAGGAGCGGGATTACAGGCTGAGCCACCGAGCCCAGCTGGGATACTTTCAATAGTATTCGTATCAGCTCCTCCTTGTATGTTTTGTAGAATTCTGCTGGAAAGCCATCTGGTTCAGGGCCTTTTTCTATAGGTAGTTTTCTTATGACATAGTCAATTTCCTGGGTGGTTATTGGTCTATTTAGGGTCTCAATTTTGTCTTATTTCAGTCTGGGGAGGTGGTATGATGTCAGAAAGTCCTCCATTTTCATATAGGTTTTTGAGTTTGTTTCCATACAGGTGTACATAGCAATCTCTGATAATCTTTTATATTTCTTTGGGGTCAGTTGTGACTTGATCTTTTGCATTTCTGATTGGGTTTATTTGGGCTTTTTCTCTCTTTTCTTGGTTAGTCTAGCTAGGGGTCCATCAATCTTGTTTATCCTTCCAAAAAACCAGCGTTTGTATTCATTTTTAAAAATATTTTTGTCTTCTGTGTCCCGAATTTGGGCTTTCATTTTGGTGATCTGGATTCTTCTGCTGAAGTTAGGGTTTTGGTGATCTTGCTTTTCCAGCTTCCTTAGGTGATTTGTTAGGCTGTTAACTTGTGATCTTTCCATTTTCTTCATGTGTGCTTGTAGAGATATGAATTCTCTTCTTAGGACTGTTTTCATGGAATCCCAGAAATTTTGGTAAGCTGTTTCTTCATTTTCATTTGTTTCCAGGTATCTTTTAATCTCTGTTTTGATTTCTGTGTTGACCCAGGAGTTGTTTAGCATCATGGTGTTTAGTGTCCATGTCTTTGTGGGTTCTAGGGGAGCTTTGTTGATGTTGATACTTATTTTTATTCCACTGTGGTCTGAGAAGGTGCATGACTGAATTTCAACTTTATGGAATTTGTTTATGCTTGATTTATGGCCAAGGATGTGGTCGATTTTAGAATATGTTCCAAGTGGTGATGAGTAGAATGTATATTCCGTGGTTGTTGGGTGGAGTGTTCTGTAGGTATCACTTGAGTCCATTTGGTCAAGCATCACATTGAGGTTCCATGTATTCTTGTTGACTTTTTGTCCTGATGATCTGTCTAGGGTTGTTAGTGGGATGTTTAAGTCCCTAGCTATGATAGTTAGAGTCAATATTTTTTTTAGTTTACGTAGAAGCTGTTTTATGAAAGTTGGCATTCCTATTTTGGCTCATATGTGTTTAGGATAGATTTTTTTTTTTGAGTTGGAGTCTCACTCTGTCACCCAGACTAGCGTGCGGTGGCCACTCCC
>NW_007009547.1:560553-584560 GCF_000164805.1 Carlito syrichta | reverse complement strand
CCGCAGCCTCGACCTGCTGGGCTCCGGCGATCCTTCCGCCTCAGCTTTCCAAGTGGCTGGAACTACAGGTACATGCTATCACACTCGGCTAATTTTTTGATTTGTTGTAGAGATGAGGTCTCACCAAGTTGCCCAGGTGGGTCTCGAACCCACGGGCTCAGGAAGTCCACTCACCTCAGCCTCCCAAGGCGCAGGATTACAGGCTGAGCCACCGAGCCCGGCTAGGATAGATATTTCTTATTGATGGATTGAACCCTTTATCATTATGTAGTGATCTTTCATATCTTTTTAAATTTTTGATAGCCTAAATAGTATTTTGTCTGATATTAAGATCACAACTCCTGCTTTCTTTTGTGTTCTGTTCACCTGAAATTTTGTTTCCCAACCTCATAGTTTGAGTCTGTGAGTGTCCTTTCTGGTGAGATGAGTCTCTTGGAGATAATATATTGCTGCCGCATGATATTTTATCCAATTTGCCATTCTATATCTTCTCAGTGGTGAATTTAGTCCATTCACATTCAGGTTAATTATTGATATGTGGGAATTTATCCCTGTATGAGGTTCTTGAAGAGTTTGTTGTTGCTGCTGCTGTTTGTTTATTTGTTTATTGTCTTTCTTTTTTTTATTATTTTTTTATTTTAAAGATGTGGGGTACAATTTAGGGTTAGATATACAAATGTTGATTATGCAGGTACCCTTGTTGTTGAGGTGTGCCCCTCCCTCCCCTAACAGTTTCCCTCAACTGCCAATCCCACCTCCCCTCCCCTGGCAGTTTCCCACTACTGCCAATCCCTTTCTCATAGTATTATGATAATTGTTCAGGGTCTGCTGATGACAAGAACATATGATACTATGTTCTTTGTTTCTGTGATAGATCACTGAGTATGATAGATTCTAAATCCATCCAAGTTACTGCGAAGTCCATATGTTTGTCTTCTTTATGGCTGCATAATATTCCATTGTGTTTATGTACCACTTTTTTTATTGTTGTCTTTCTTTTGATTTTGGGGTTGATTCATATGTGTTTTCAATCTTTTTCCTGCATTCTCTGGAAGGGCGTTGTTCTTTTTTTCATTTCTTCTGTGTTTAATACTTTCTTAAGTGTTTCTTGTAGACCTGGTCTGGAGGCAGAGTAAACTCTTAGGTATTGAATGTTTGGGAAAGATTTTAATTCTCCATCACCGATGAAACTTAGCTTAGCTGGGTAGGTAATTCTTGGTCGAAATTGTTTATCTTTGAGAACTTTGAAGATTGGGCTCCAAGCTCTCATAGCCTGAAGTGTTTCTGTAGATAAGTCTGCAACTATTCTAATTGGTCTTCCCCAGTAGGTAGTCTGACCTTTCTTTCTTGCTGCCTTTAGGAATTTTTCTTTTATACCTATTTTGTGTAGGCAAATTACTATGTGTCTAGGAATTGGTCATCTCCTTTGTTGTCTTGCAGGAGTTCTCTGAATCTCTTGTGTTTGAATGGTCACATCTGATGAGATGAGAGAAGTGATCTTGGATAATTTCATGGAATGCTTGTTTTAAGGTGATCTCTGTCTCTTTATCTGCCTCAGGGATTCCAATTAATCTTAGGTTCAGCCTCTTAAAATAATTGCTCATCTCTTGGAGGTTTTGTTCTGTCTTTTAAAGCTTCTTTTATATGTTTTTAACAGTTTGGGTTAGTTCCATATTTTGGTTCTCATGCTCTGAGATTCCTTCTTATGCTTGGTTAATTCTGCTTTTCATACTTATCAGTTTGTTATTTATTTCACTCACTGTATTCTTTATTGCTGTTATCTCAGTTATCAACTCCTTTATTCTTTTCTCTTGTCTCTCCTCATTTCTATTTATTCTTTCTATTAATATCTTGATATCCAACTTTGTGGTTTGAGACCAGTCATTCTGGGGGCTCTTCATTGTTTGAGTTCTTAAGTCTGTATTCTCAGTGGCTAACCTCCCAGGGATCTGTATAACACCCATATTCTTCCTTTGGTTTTTCTTCATTTGTGAAGATTTTCCTTCTTCTTTTTTTTTTATATCTTCTTTAATTCTGTTGTTCAGTGATATGGTGGATACCTTTTATTTCTATTTGCTCAATCTCCTATTCTTCCTTATGCAGATCCTCTTGTTTTGTTCAATTCTGAAGCTGGACTGGAAGTGGGGATCTGTGCTTTTTGCAGTTTTGAGATTTAGTTAGCTTCTGTGATTCAGAAGCTATCTGCAGATCCCAGTATCTGCTGATGTGTGTGGGCCCCCTGGGACTCACTTCCCACTGCCTTATAATCTGTCTATGCAGTGGGGGTGTCTGTTTGCCCCCTAATAGCAAAATAGCAAAATGAGATAAGAAAAGGGAAAAGGATGGCAAAAAGAAAGAGGCAGACAAAAGAGAGGTAGAGAGAGAGAAGAAGAGGGAAAACAAACAGGTGTACCAACTAACGAATAAACAGAGAGACAAACAAAGACAGAAAAAACAAAAAAGACAAAAACATATGAACAAGCATACAACCAAGCAAGCAAGAATCCCCTTTTGGTGTACTCTCCCTCAGAAATACCCATACTTAAACCGAAAAATCTAAAAAAAAAAAAAAACCCACAAGCCGGGTTCAGTGGCTCAGCCTGTAATCCGGCGCCTTTGGGAGGCTGATGTGAGTGGATTGCCTGAGCCCGCGGGTTCGAAACCTGCCTGGGCAACTTGACGAGACCTCATCTCTACAATAAATCAAAAAATTATCCGGGTGTGGTAGCACGCGCCTGTAGTTCCAGCTACTTTGAAGGCCGAGGCGAAGGATCGCCGGAGCCTAGTAGGCTGAGGCTGCGGTGGCCGGATTGTGGCCACTGCACTCCAGTCTGGGTGACAGAGTGAGACTCTAACATGCACACACACAAAAACCCCCACCAAAATAACAGAAACAAAGCAAATACAAAAACGTAAGCAAAAACAGAGAGAAAGAAGAAAAAAGCTAAAACTAACACAAAAAACAAACAAGAAAAAAAAAAAAGACAGAACTTGCTCTCTGGCTGTTTCTGTGAGTCCAAGTTACTTTCCAGCCTCCACCTTAGTGAATGACTCTGGTCTCCAGCCCCGCCCCTCTGCTCTCAGCATAGATTGATAGGGTTGCTCTCATCATGGGTCAGGCGCCCCACGGACTACTGTGTGAGAAGGATGAATCAGATCCAGACTCACCCTACTCGCTGCTGCTGTTGTCAAGTCTCCCACTCAGATCTGAGGTGTCTGTGCCTGTTCTAGCATGGGGGTGGGGCGTCTGTCTCTCCAAGTCTGATGAGAAGATAGCCTCTGGGTCCCAAGATGGAGGCTGACCAGATGGGTGGGGCAATGCAAGTCTCTGCCTGGTCTGGGAATGAGATGATGGCACCCACAGGTGTCTTGTCACCAGTGTTGGAGCTTTATTCCCGTGACCTGCCTTCTCCACAGTTCCTCCTGCTTGTGCCCAGTCTGCTACTGCAGGTGATTGCGTGGGCCGGGTGCCATGTGGTGAGGGCAGCTGTTCTCTGCTGCTTCCTCTCAAGAGAGCCCTGAGAATGGCAGATGATCCTGCATGCCCAGGTCTCCAATCTCAGGGTAGTGGTGGGTTACGGTCCCCTCCAGAGGAGAGCCCCAAGGGCATGAACCTGAGTCTCTCCTCAGATGAACTTTCACTCACCCACCAGCACACACCCACTCATGCAGAGAGTCTTTATGGACACTCGCTTTTGTGACTCTCACGGTCTAACCTGTTCCGTTGCCACCTTGCCAGAAAGCCTGAGATCTTTTTCAAACTTTGTTCTTCCACACATTCCAAGGCCTACTCAGGCCCAGAACACCAAGAAGATAGCTTCCTTCAGAAGGTTTCTAGCTTCTTTGTGAAGCAGGAGGTGAGGGTGTCTGGCGAGAGCACACAGGGAAAGAGATTGGAGGCTGGAGGTGAGAGGTTTTGATGCAGAAGCTGTGGAGAGAGGGAAGGTGAAGTGAGGGGAGAAACATGTTGGGATTGCCAGGGAGGATTAGCACCCAAATGGAACTGGTGCTCATGCATTCATCATGGTGCTGATTCACCCATTGTGTGATCTCTGAGGCACCTCTCAGAGCTCACAGCAAGCACGGAGAAGGAAGACAGCCGTATGACCATAGGGGGTTTTGATAGGAAAAGATGTTTAGGATAGTGGCAAGAGATTTAGTTATGCTAAAAGGCCACAGACCCTAAGCTGGTGAGGGAAAAAGGCAACACATAAGAAATAAGCCAAGTCAAATGGAAAGTGATAGCCCAAAATAGAATGTAACGGCCATATTGTCATGCAAGACTCCCATTGAGTCCAATGGCAGTAGTACAGTGTCCAAGAAGCCAAAAAAAAAAAAAAAAAAAAGAACTTGGAGACAGCGGGCAAGACTTAGGGTTTGTTACACACAGGGCATGTGCATGGGCAGCCAGCTGGACAGAAAAAAACATTACCATTTGTGACCAGCATGCTGGTTATTGAGTGACTTTCAGACAGCAAGGTCTGTTGAGCACCCTCTACTTAGCAACCTCCATCTGGCTCAAAATGAAGGCCCCTGGTTCCTTGCATGTCCAGCATCCCAAGGAACGGGCCAGACTCTAGATGTTCTTCACAGGTATGGCATAAACATCTGGGTTGCCCATTCACAGAGTCCATACCTTGAAACACAGATATTCATCAGTGAATATAGGGTCATTCTCAGGGAATGCCTGAGTTATTGCTACTGGCAAAACATGCCCACCATATACATATGTTATGGGCTGAGTTGCGTGCCCCCAAGTTCATAGGCTGAAGACCTAGCCATTAAATCAGAAAGGAACCATATTTGGAGACTGGGTCTTTAAAGAGGGGATCAAGTCCAAGTATGGTGGCTCACAGGTATAATCTTAACACTCTGGGAGGCCAAGGCAGGAGAATTCCTTAGGCCAGGAGTTTGAGATAAGCCTGGGCAACATAGAGAGACCCCATCTGTACAAAACTTTTTATTTTATTTTTTGAGTCAGAGTCTCACTCTGTTGCCCAGACTGGAGTGCAGTGGCATGCTGCTCATGGTCGCCGCAGCCTCAACCTGCTGGACTCAGGCAATCCTCTGTCTCAGGCTTCCAAGTAGCTGGATCTACAGGCACGCGCCACCACACCCAGCTAATTTTTTGATTTATTTTAGAGACGGGATCTCGCCAATTTGCCTAGGCTGGTCTCGAACACGTGGACTCAGGCAATCCTCTCATTTTGGCCTCCCAAAGTGCTGGGATTATAGGCGTGAGACACCGCACCTGGCCTTACAATATTTTTTAAAAAAACTTATCCAAGCATGATGACAGGTGTCTGTATTCCCAGCTACTTGAGAGGCTGAGATGAGAGGATCACTTGGGCCTAGGAGTTTGAGGTTGCAGTGAGTTATGATTGTACCACTGTACTACAGCCTGGTCAACAGAATGAGACCCTGCCTCTAAAAAGTAAGGAGAATTAAATTTTAAAAAGAGAGGGTAGTTAAGTTAAAATGAGTGTGGGCTCTAATCCAATATGAGTGTCCTTATAAGAAGAGGCAATTTGGACACAGTTCTAGAGGGAGGACTATGTAAATACACAGGGAAAAACATCTTCAATTCTAAGAGAGAACCCTCAGAAGAACCCAGTCCTGCTGACGACACCTTGCTCTTGGACTACCAGCTTCCATGATTGTGAGAAAGTAAATTTCACTTGTTTAAGCCACCCAGTCTGGGGGTTTTGTTATGGCAGCCCTTAGCACACTAATACACATATATCTTAATTTCGTAGAAATAGTAAAATAGTAATGTAACTTCAATGCTTATTAGCTACTTTCTTCTTCCATGAACCCTAGAGGAACACTAGAATTAAGAAAAAAGCAAGAATTTGAGAAATGAACAACAACAAAACTCCTTGGGAGTCCGAAGGCAGTTTTGAAATGTGTAGGAGGTACATGTGTCTGTCTGAGAAATGGGGGCCTCTGGCTGGGGTGGCAGCCAACCAGGACCAGTCTTGAGAAGGCCTGGAGGGAAGCAGAAACTAGCGGCAATGTCCCAGGCCTACAGGAGGAGGAAGTATTAGGACACCTGGCAGGGCAGTGGGGTTGATAAAAACAAGAACAGGCTGACAAGCCCCCTTGAGGGCTGCCCCACCCCCTCCAAATCCCAGGGCTGGTAGATTTTAGGTGGGAGAGCTGCTCTCCTTTCCAAGCTGCTTCTTCCTAAGAGACTACATATGAAACCCGAGCATGGTAGCTGCCTGGTGGGATGGGAACACATGGGAGTGATCAGAAGTACTTTTGTGGTAACTGGTTTCCTTCTCAAATTCATCTGGAGGGTCACATGGCTCCTCCTCACTTCACACCATGACACCCCCATGGGTACATGAGCTCACAGGCCTAAATAATCTGACATTTGTGGAGGAGGAAAGGGATCATGAAATGCAGATAATAAACTGAACCAAAAAGCAAGAAAATCAGAGGCTGTAGTGCAGTGGTACAATCATAACTCACTGCAACCTCAAGCTCCAACAAAACTCAGAGTTGTTGGAACAAATGAACCAAGAATTTAAAAATATGCAGGATGTGTACACTTGAGATAAAGGAGGATATTAGCGATATGAACAAAGAATAAGAAATCATTAAAAAGCTGAAATTGGCTGGATGCAGTGGCTCACACTTGTAATCTCAGCACTTTGGGAGGCCAAGGCAGGAGAATCACTGGAGCCCAGGTGTTCAAGACCAGACTGAGCAGCATAGCGAGACCTTGTTTCTACAAAAAAAAAATTTAAATCAGCTGCATGCCTGTAGTTGCAGTTACTCAGGAGGCTGAGATGGAAGGATGACCTGCACACAGGAGGCTGAGGCAATGGTGAGCTGTGATCATGCCACTGCACTCTAGACTGGGCAACAGAGTGAGACCCTGACTCAAAAAAAAAAAAAAAAAAAAAGAAGGAAATATGAGTTATGAAAAATGAGAAATTCTAATGAGGGAAATGATAAAAATTTGGCCTCGACAGGTGGACGTGCTGGCAATCACGACAGACAGTCTGGTGCAGAGGCTTGCCAGGTAAATCCTCAAGGTTTTCAAAAAATATAAACCATTAAAATTGCTTTTCTTTGCTACCCCCATTGGCTTAGCAAGCTGATAGCTAACAAATAGGAAACTAGCAGGACAGATGCAGCTGAAGAATAAATCAGAGATTTGTAAAATCAAATGAAGGAGATTTTCCAGGAGACAGCAAGAAAAAATAAAGATATAGAAAATATAAAGGGAACTTTACTAAAAGATGTGGAAGGTATGAAGAGTGGAAGTATAATGTCAATATCCAGATACTGTGAGTCCAGATAGAGAGGAGAAAAAGAATCAGAGAGGAAGTTAGATTTAAAGAGAGAATAAAGGACAGACATAGTAGATCGCACCTGTAATTCCAGCACTCTGGGAGACCAAGGCATGAAGATTGCTTGAACCCAGGAGTTCAAAACCAGCCTAGACAACATAGCAAGACCTCATCTCTACAGAAAATGAAAAAATTAGTTGGGTGTGGTGGTACGTGCCTGTAGTCCCAACTGCTTGGAAGGCTGAGGCAGAAGGATCACCTAAGCCTAGAAGTTTGAGGCTGTGGTAAGCTGTGATTATGCCACTGCACTCCAGCCTGGACAACAGAGTGAGGCCCCTACTAAACAAACAAACAAACAAACAACAACAACAACAAAACCCAAAGCCAAATAAATAAAGAGATAATAAAGATAAATTTTTCTAAATTAAATAAAAATAAAGGTCTCAGATTTGGAAGTCACATAAAGTCAGACAGGAACAAAAAAGGAGAATCCTTAGCTAGATCCATTATAGTGAAATTTAAGAACATGCTTGACTAAGAGAAAATGTGCAGACTTCAGAAATAACAGATTATCCATAAAAGAGTAAGACTTATATTGACATTAGACTTTTTAAAGCAAGATTGGATATAGAAAGAAAATAATATTTTTAAATTATTGAAGGAAAAGATCTTGGAACCTGCAGAAACCATTAAACTAAATAGAGAAGCTCCACATGCATTTCCCATGAAATCAGCACAGCACCATTACTATGAACATGTTACAAAGGCTCTTGGCCAATGCAATAAGAAAAGAAAAAGATATAAGAGATATAAGAAAGGGTAGAGCTAAAGCTGTGGCTATTTGTAGAATATGATCATTCATCTTAGAAAAAACTCAACAGAATAAAAAAAAACTATTAAAGTTCATAAGAAAGTTTAGGAACTAAAAATCAATAGTATTTTTCTTACTACAATTAACCAACTTACATTTTAATAAATAGATCATCACAATGGTGTAAAATAATTTACCATTCACAATGGCAAAAAAAGAAAAAAAAAACCATAATGTATCAAGAAATTAACTTAACCAAAAATGTACAGGATCTCTATGAAAAAGTCATAAAATATTAACGATAAACATTAAAAATGATCTGAATAAACAGTTCTGTTTTATAGTAGGATTACTTAATATGTCAGTTCTCAAATTAATATAATGAATTCAATCTTAAAGGAAATTTTCATTGAAGTTTTTGAGGATCAATAAATTTTGTCCTAAGATGAAAGACCAAAAATCCACAAGTAGCTAAACCTTGAAAAAGAAGAGTAAAGAGGAGGAACTTGTTTTATAAGATATTAAGACATATTGCAGAGTCAAGCAATAAACAACAGTATAGGAAGGGTATAAGAACAGATACCACAAACCAATGGAACAGAGCAAGATGCTTAGATACAAACCTAAACATACGGAACTACATATACCACATGTGACATCAGCCAGCAGTGGGACACAACTCAGAAAGAAATAGTATTCATCTCTGCAAAGGTCACATATTTAGTGGAGCCTAGAGTAATGTATTAACCCTTCGATCCAACAATACAGATCTTCAAAAACAGCAGACTAATCCTTTCATCTAGCAGCTAGATGAAAGGCAGGTACATTTTTCCACTGGAGTAAATCAGAGAATACCAACTCTCAGGCTTCTCTTTTAGGCTGTGCCATAGCTGAAACATTCAGGGAAACTTTTCCCTTTGACAGTCCAACTATGACACATAAAATTTTAGGCAGGAGATGCTAGCATCATTGGTATTTTTTCCTTCAATGTTATGTGGCAAGTTACAGTAGAGTCAATATTTTAAAATATTTAGGTCTCCTGCATGTTACCCAGTGTAATGCCTGTGTGACATAGCTGAATTTCTATCCCAACTTAATCCTGATTTATCTACAAGAAATAGAAAGCCCTCAAACACAAATTCCCCTTCTGACCAGACCAGCTAAACCAGTGAAATCCAAAATGGCAGTCCACTCGACCTCTGAAGAACCTCTAAACTCCTTATGTTTTCCACATTAATGAAACACTCCACAGCAGCCATGAGTGGAAATGTTGGACCAAAAAAGGAGAGAAAAGGGGACATAGTTTGAATTCTGGAAAAACCTCTGCCCATTCCCAGAAAAGACATGGGATTTCTTCCCCTTGCTTGTAATTTCCAACCCCTTCATTAAATAAATTCTATTTTTTAAAAAAATTATTTTTATAATCTTTTGAGACAAGGTCTCACTGTCTTTCAGACTGGAGCTCAGTGGTACAATCATAGCTCACTGCATCCTTGAACTACTGGGCTCAAGTCATCCTCTTGACTCAGCCTCCTGAATAGCTAGGATACAGGTAGGTACATAACACTATGAAGGGCTAATATTTTTTCTTTTCCTTTTTCTTTTTTTGTAGAGACGAGGTCTTGTTAAGTTGTTGGTCTCAAACCCAGGACTCAAGCAATCCTGTAGTCTAAGCCTCCCAAAGTGCTAGTATTATAAGTGTGAGTCACTGTGCCTATCTAGAAACCTTATATTTTTAACCTCTTACTTAGTGAGAAGTCGATTTGTGCACCATTTTTCTGCATCTCCATTATATGGCCCTAAAATTAAGATCTGCACTGTTTGACACTCCCTTACAATTTCATATACTGGCTTCTTGATGCGGGACAGGAAAGAACCTCATTTTGGGGGCAAAACTGGCTTTGTCTGTAACATGCACACAGTCACAGGAAAGCACTGCACACTGACATTTTTCGAACATTCCAAGCACCTTCCCAGCTCGGGGCCTTTTCACTTGTTTGCTCTTCCTGGACTTCTCTTCTCCTAAATATATTCACAGTTGACTCCCTCCTCTTCCCTCCACCCTGGGCACCCCTCATTCCCCTTCCCTGTTTTGTTTTTCCCCATACTGTAAACATTTTACTTATTTCTTTAGTTTATTGTCCATATTTTATTTCTTGAATGCAAACTCCTCTAGTGTTCTGGCTTAACAAACTGCCCTTGCTCTCTCTCTCTCGGGGTCCATCAGAGGCAGAGGCAGAGGGCTGGGAGAAAAGGGCATTTAATCTGATACCATGGAATTAGGGAGGGAGTTTGTGTATTCACCCACTTACAGTACAATTTACTCAGAATTTATACTCCATAACCCTTACCTAGCTCCCTCACTTATAGTACAATTTACTCAGAATTTATACTCCATAGCCCTTACTTATCCCTAAGGCTAAATTAATAAGGGCATGAATCAAGAGCTCCTAATCCCGTCACCCATCCCTGAGGCTGAATTAAGGAGGCCTATGAAAAGTTTCTGCATGACTCAAGATCTCTTCATCATGTTGACATTTTAGAGTAATGTTTGGGATTTACAATCACGTGAACTTTAAATTTTATAGTTCCTTAAGGGAGAGGGAATGTAAGTTACAACCGTCAAAAGAGCTACCTTGGTATTAGGCTGATACAAAAGTAATTGTGGTTTCAGACTGTGAAATTATTTTTATTTTTTTTTAATTAAATTAAATTAAATTTAATTTTTAGTTTGAAGATGTGGGTTATAATTTAGGATTAGGTATACAAGTGATCATCATACAGGTGAAGTTTGGGCATCCCTTTGGTCCCTACTTTGCCTGTTTTGAGATCAAAAGACTGTGAATTTTAAATCATTACAGCTAGGCTCAAACACATTTTTATTAGTCTAAATAGGAACCATTACAATCAACACATTTTTACCAATGAGAAATGTTTGTTTATTCCTGTAGCATAAAAATTCATGCTTCAGGATTTGACAAACTCTTGGAAAGCATTTTCTGCATCCTGCTGGTTGTGGAAACATTTTCTCTGCAAAAAGTTGTTGATTTTTTTTTTTTATTTTCGGCACCCACTTATCAAGTTTTTTCACCTTTCATATTTGCTTCATATGCAACCTAGAATGGTCCGTGTTGACTACGTGGAGTTCTTTGGCAACTTCTCATATAGTTGTAAGAGAATCAACTTCAATGATTGCTCTCGGTTGATCATTGTCAACTTCTGACGGCTGGCCACTATGTTTTTGTTTTGTTTTGTTTTTGTTGGTTTCTTTTGAGTTGGAGTCTCACTCCATGGCCCAGACTGGAGTGCAGTGGCCACTCGCGGCCACCGCAGCCTCAACCTGCTGGGCTCCGGCGATCCTTCCGTCTCAGCCTTCCAAGTAGCTGGAACTACAGGCACACGCTACCACGCCCGGCTAATTTTTGATTTATTGTAGAGATGAGGGCTCGCCAAGTTGCCCAGGTGGGTCTCGAACCCGCAGGCTCAGGTAATCCACTCACCTCAGCCTCCCAAAGCACGGGATTACAGGCTGAGCCACTGAGCTCAGCTGGCTGACCACTATGCTCCTCATCTTCTAGGCTCTCTTCTCCTTTGCAAAACTCAAACAACCAGCACACTGTACGTTCATCAGCAGTTCCAGGGTCAAATGTGTTGTGGCCGCTGTAAGTTGTCTCTGCTGTTTTGCAACCCATTTTGAACTCAAAAAAGAAAATCGTTCAAATTTGGTTTTTTCTAACATCACTTTCATAGTCTAAAATAAATATAAAATGAACAGCGAGAAATGTGCATTAAAATGATCTATAACAACTGAAAGGAGAGAATCTTAGAAATTTAGAATATAGTGTAGCCATTTTTAATCAGCACAGTCATTTGCTTAGGTCTCACCCCTTGACATTCCCTTGCTGCACAGTTTGCATGACCCACACATCCTTTGATCCTATAATCGTTAACAGGAAAAATACTTTAGTTTTTTAGAAACTGGTGATTACACAGAACCCCTTAAGCATGCCCAGTCTTGCTAACAATCTATCTTTTAGGCAGTCGTATCGATATATTGTTATTTGCCACTCATAAGGACATCCAGCACACCGCCTGGAGGCATGTTTATTGGTATATTGTTATCATACCACCATGACAACCTCCAGCCCACCACCTGAGATCATAAGGTATTGATACCTGGCGATGTCCAAGATACTAGATTCATGTGACTACTATGGAAACAAAGAATACAACTCTGGACATTCCTTTTGGCCCAGACCTCCTCCAGGTGCCTCCCTTTGCTTTAAAGGCCCTTAAATACACCTAGTTTCCAGCCTTCCGCCACACTTGCCTGAGTGCTGATTCCCTTTCCATCTGTGAAAGGTGAATAATAAACTTTAATTACTTCTGCTTTCCTCTCTGTTGCAATCTTGCATTATTACTGTGGCCCACTTTGCCTCCGTTTTACCCTTTCAATAACCACATTTATTTAAGAATGTATTCCATTATCAAAAGGTGATGGCTCACACTCCCAGTGGGGGGCCTCCAAGATGTTAGATCAGGCCCGCTGGGGGTGTGAGCATCTGGTGTGTGATTTGGTGCCCTGTGAAAAATGCAAAGAATTGTACTGAAGTTAGATGAAAAAATATAGGGTTTTGGGGTTTTTTTTGAATTAAGAAAGATAGGTTTATTAAAGAGAAGATACTTTATGAAGGGAACAAAGGGCAGGAGAGCAATGAGAATGTCTGCCAGAAAATATAGTTTATTTAGAAAGTAAATTAGAGAGAGATTCACCTCCCCAAGGGAAGGGAGGGTGCCAAAGCTTAGGAAACACAGCGGTGGCTACACACCAGAGTCTAGGAAGGCAATGGTGAATGACTGCTAGTGATTGAATCCTTTAATCCTTCCTTTTGATGGGGAAAGGTCATTAAGTTGATTGGGTGGTGGTCTGCTCCATCACAAGGGGCAGGTAAGCGCAGGTATTGATGTCAGGTGATGGACAACAGGCAGATAGATGGGTTAGTCACATGACTGCTGCCATGGTGGTGGGGTCTGTCAGTCACATAGGTCACCAAGGGTTGAATAGCTTAACTTGGATCTTATGGGTGGGGGCAAATACTTGAAATAGAAAAGCTAATTTTAGTACAGACAAGCTGGGGAGGGAGGCTGTAAAACAATTATCAATAGCTACCTCTGAGAAACTGGTTCGGTCCTTGGCTAGTGGTTAAGTGAACTGCTAGAAAAACACAAGATTTAGGCAATGTTAAAATGGCTGCTCATTGGGTATATTAAATCCATATTATGCCCTTTCAAAAGGCAAATTTCAACAAAACAAAAACTGCAATTACTTTTGTTCCTACCTAATACATTTAGATAAACAACTTTGAATTAAACCTGAGTAATGTAAGAAACTCCCTTTGCCCAAGCCTTGGCCTATAACACTAGAGCAAAGAGTTTTTGTTGCTTTGTTCACTACTTATTCCTGGCACATACAAGGCACTCAATATGAATGGTTATGCACTTTAGCAGTTCAGTAGAGACAAGCAACAGTGCTAAGGCGTAAACCCATTATTTACAATGTAGATTAATTATCAGTCCTTGATAGTGTGTCTTCTTTATCTAAAAGTTGAGATACACATATCCAACCAAAAACTTAACTAGTGCTTATTAATGAATGTGTAATGTGGATCCTGGTAGTGTTCACAGGTCATTTTTTCTTCTTTGAGAGAAAAGATATCTTCCAGAGAAGAGAAATAAGATTAGCAATTCTCAATGATTTCTCTGTAGTTATGTATCAGGACTTAAAGTCTCATTATCTCAATAGCAAGTGAATAAATTTGTTCCTGGCCAAACAAACAAAAAAGGTTGTTAGATTAGTATAACTTTGTGCCTTAGAAATCTTTATAATTTATGTGCCTATAAACCTTACTTTATAAACATAAAGGGAAGTCTGTAGTTATGATGAAAAAAATATAGTCCACTATAAAAGATCAAGTGATATCAGAAGACATCTGTGGTAGGGTTCCAATTGTGTACTGTCTGTATTAGGGAATAAGATATCCTAATGCATTGCTGTCGCAGGAATCTTTCAGAGAGAGATGGGACACCGAGGCTTCTTTGCCAGGAAGCAGCATTTATTCATGCCAGCATCGACTCAGCAGATTCGCACCCAAAGGCTGAGCCCCAAGGCAATGGGGCATTGCCTTATATACCTTTGTTAACTTCCTCTTTACATTGTAATCCCTTTGCTTTCCTTATAAGGTAGTATGTTGGCACCATACATGTAATTGGATACTTCATAACTTGGGGTTACAGTTAGCCCTACTTGTCAAGACAGTTGATTGGTTTTACATAATCATCTTATTTACATGTCCTATTTGCTGATTAATTTACAAGATTACTATTCTGATTGGTTTCTGCTAAAAGTTTAAACATGTAGGCCTCCAAAGTAAAAAGCCTGCAAAAGAGAAAGCACAAAGAAGCAGGAAGTGATTTATTTCCCCTTTTCTTATTTCTGCATTTTCAGAAAGGCCCCTGTTTCATTGCCTTGCAACCTGACCTTGACCCTATATTAGTTAACTATTTCTATAAGTGCTGAATAGCAAGCCACAGTGCACTGGCTTACAACAATAGCATTTATTTTTCTTCCTTGCAGATTTGCAGGTCAGCTGGGGTATGGGTTTCCTGGTCTTGTCTGGAAAAGTTTTTGTTTCACTCTGCTTGGTATAGAATTCCAGGTTAACAGGTTTGGGTTTTTGTTTGGGTTCTTCTTTTAAATTTAGAAATTGTCATTTCTTTTTTGTGGAGGAACATTTGGCCAGATTAGGCCAGCATCAATTGAGTAAATTGGGTAAAGTATATTAAGGAAGGAAATCTCAGAATAAGATAATGATAAGAATTGTAAAAGCTGAATAGCCAGCTGTAATACATTTGCAGCTGGTTCCATGACACAGAATGGTGAACTGTTGTTGTTAAAGAAACAAAACCCCACAATTGACCAGCTGCTACAAAGCTCTAGTGACTTACAATAAAGATCAAATATCAACCAATCAGAACTGCCTCATTTGCATGACAGGAACCCAGATGTAAAATAGAACTCCTAAAACTCACCCTAACCAAAAGAGAGGATCAGACTCCACTGGGAAGAACCTCCAGGTTACCTTTTCTTTTCAGAGAGTAGACATTCTTTTCTGCTGTTGTGCCCGGTATGTCCCTCACAACATGTCTTTAGAAAAACTACTTTTTAAAAATTTTTTCAATAGGAGTCTCACTCTGTCGCCCAGACTGGAGTGCAGTGGCCGCTCCCTCGACCTGCTGGGCTTCGGCGATCCTTCCGCCTCAGCCTTCCCAGTAGCCGGAATTGTACGTGCTACCACGCCTGGCTGTTTTTTTTTTTTTTTTTTTAAATAGTAGACAGGCTGTCTGGCCAAGTTGCCCAGGTAGGTCTTGAACCTGCGGGCTCAGGAGTAAAACTACTTTTTAAAACTCTTAACTGTCTTGGTGAGTACTTTCACCCCTGCAAATCTGGTCTACCTAGCTTGCCACACATAGCGATTTTTGTTTCACTTTGCATAGTTTCTAATATGAAAGTTTTCTTTATTGTGCCTCTGTATCTGCATTTTGCCTTCCTATCCTTCCTTGGCTGCTTTAAGGATTTTCTCTTTATAACCACTTTTCACCAATGTTGTCATAATGTGTCCTGGTGTAATTCTCTTTATGTTTGTCTTGCTTGGGCTTCATATATATATTTTTTGTTGCCTACGCCCATCCCCTTTCTGGGGGTGCAGTTATATATATACAGAGAAAAGAAAAGCAACTCAGAACTGTCTGACCTATGCAAGGTATACAAAATTGATAGGGCCCAGAGACATATGACCGTGGAACTTCAATCATTCCAACATGCACTAAGACAATTGTTTAAAGTCATTTTGTTTCTAACTAGCTGCCTCACGTATTATCTTTATGTTCCTAGAATTTGTGATACAAATCAAATATATAGCCAATAAATAGTTAATGTTCTTTTAATGTAAATTCTTGGTAAACAACTCAGGAACAGCCTCTTCTTTTCCTTTAAAAATCCACTTATAGCCGGGCTCGGTGGCTCAGCCTGTAATCCCGCGCCTTTGGGAGACTGAGGTGAGTGGATTGCCTGAGCCTGCGGGTTCGCGACCCGCCTGGGCAGCGAGACCTCATCTCTACAATAAATCAAAAAATCAGCCAGGCGTGGTAGCGCATGCCTGTAATTCCGGCTACTTGGAAGGCGGAGGCAGAAGGATCGCTGGAGCCCAGCAGGTCGAGGCTGCGGTGGCCAGGAGCGGCCACTGCACTCCAGTCTGGACGACAGAGTGAGACTCCAACTCAAAAAAAAAAAAAAAAAAATCCACTTATAATTGTTGTTATTCCTCAGACTTGTCTCAGCTTCTTCCTTTCAGGCTTACAAAGCCCACTCAAAACTAAAGTTCTTGGTTACTATTTCCTGCATGTTTCTCTTTCTTCACCTTTTAGTTGTTCAAACAGAGTCTAAAGTCAGAAAAGTTATTTAAGTAAGGGTCTCACTCTGTTGCCCAGGTTGAAGTGCAGTGCCACATTCACGGCCAACGCAGGCTGAAGTGCAATGGCACACTAATGGCCACCGCAGCCTCGACTTGCTAGGCTCAGGTGATTCTTCTGCCTCAGCACAGCATTTCAAGTAGCCAGAACCACAGGCGTGCACCACCATACCCAGCTAATTTTTTGATTTATTGTAGAGACAAAGTCTTACCGAGTTGCCCAGGATCAACTTGCCCAGGCTGATCTCGAATTTCTGGGCTCAGGCAATCCTCTCACCTCCGCCTCCCAAAGTGCCAGAAAGGATATTCTTTAACAGTGTCTTATAATCCACTTTCCCTAGAGAGACTTCCTGGACTTTCTGAGCACACTTATTCAACATTGACTTCATGGACAAGAGTTTCACTATTCATTAGATTCTTTTTTTCTTGATCTTTTTCTTTAAAGAAACAAAGTCAAAAGAGTTGTTCTTTGGGGTAGAATCTGAGACTGGGGTATGGTTAGTTAGAAAGGGCCTATCATATAATATTGTTATTGGAATTATGCCCTATTTTAATTGTCTCTTTAACAAAGGGAATAATCTAGAATGAGCCATACTTGAGTCAAATATATATATATATTTGAGTCGGAGTCTCACCGTGTCACCTAAGCTGGAGTGCAGTAGCACAATTGCAGCCACCACAGTCTTCACCTGCAGAGCTCAGGTGATTCTTCCACCTCAGCCTTCCAAGTAACTGGAACTACAGGTGTGCATAACCACGATCAACTAATTTTTTGATTTATTGTAGAGATGAAGTCTCACCATATTACCCAGGCTGGTCTGGATCCCCTGGGTTCAGGCAATCCTCTTGCCTTCACATCCCAAAGTGCTGGGATTACAGGCATGGACCACCCCACTCGGCCTCAATTATGATTTGTTACTACGTGTTTACTTAACTTCCAAAGTGGTGAATCTTCTAAGTGTAGATTCAGGGTAACAGGAATCTATGTAATTCTGAGTAGCAATCCTCAAGCTTGGCCAAAATAAACTCTCTACTTATATTAATTTTGTCTCTGTTGCTTCCTTTTAGTTTCACTATTTTAAAACTCTTTATAGTAGGGGTGTTAAAAATGCATACACATTTTAAGAGATGTTATCTATGTATTACTTTTAGTTCTCCATATTCAGGAGTGTCTGGACACTGATGGTAACCACTGTGAGCACCTCTTGTAGTTGCAGAAGTCAAACGTGACTTGTATTCATTTTTTGCTATTGGTATATATAGAGTATTACAATTTTAATACAGTTTTTTCCTTTCTTAGAGTGTATATACATTTTTGGCACCCTCTATGTTGTCTCATAGGTTGCTGAGGCTCTATAAACTGTTCGTTAGTCTTTTTTCTGTGTGTGTGTTATTTTGCATTGTTTCTGTTGCTATGTCTTCACATAATTATTTTTTCCTGCAATGCCTAATGTGCTATCAATCCCATCCAGATACATTTTAATTTTATGTTCACCTCCAGAAATTCTAATTGCTTTAAAAAAAAAACTTCCCAATTTCTCTCCTATCATGTTTTCCTTTAAATCTTTGAGCATATTAATAATAGGTATTGGCTGGGCTTGGTGGCTCAGCCTGTAATCCCAGCGCTTTAGGAGGCCGAGGTGAGTGGATTGCCTGAGCTCGCGGGTTCAAGACCCGCCCGGGCAACTTGACAAGACCTCATCTCTACAATACATAAAAAAAAAAATCAGCTGGGTGTGGTAGCGCCTGCCTGTAATTCCGGCTACTCGGAAGGCTGAGGCGGAAGGATCGCCGGAGCCCAGCAGATCGAGGCTGTAGTGGCCGGTAGCGGCCACTGCACTTTAGTTTGGGTGACAGAGTGAGACTCCAACTGAAAAAAAAAAAAAAAAAAGGTATTTAAAGTCTTTGTCACCAGGCGTGGTGTCTCATGCTTATAATCCCAGCATTTTGGGGGGCCAAGGTGAGAGGATTGCTTGAGCCCTCTGGTTGGAGACCAGCCTGGGCAACTTGGTGAGATCTCATCTCTACAATTAAAAAAAATTAAAAAAAAAATTAGCCGGGCGTGGTAGCGTGCGCCTGTAGTTCTAGCTACTTGGGAGACTGAGGCTGAAGGATCACCTGAGCCCAGCAGGTCGAGGATGTGGTGGTCCGGAGTGTGCCAGTTCCCTCCAGCCTGGGTGACAGAGTGAGATTCCAACTAAAAAAAAAAAAAACACACACACACAAAATAAAGTCCTTGTCTGTTTATTCCATGATTGTTATCATTTTGGGGTATTTTTCTGTTGACTATAAGAAATTTTCCTGTCGCTTGGCATGTCTTTTAATTTTTTATTGGATACCTGACATTTTGAATTTTATATCATTGAATCTTGGATTTTACTGTAGTCTTTTAGAGAGTATTAGACTTTGTTCTAGCAGGCAGTTTGGTTACTTACTGAGCAGCTTGGTCCTTTCAGGACTTGTTTTTAAGCTTTTGAAGGGTCTACAACAGCTTTTCCTCTGGGCCCTACAGTCTAGGCCTAGTTGACCTCGCTACTATTGCATGACACTTCTGGGGTCTCTACAGTATGTACTGCGTGTATTCAACAAAGTCTCCCCACTCTGGTTACTGGGAACTCAAAGGCCTCCCAGTGTGAGCTCTGATTGTTGTTTGGCTTACTGCTCCCCAATAACTATTCTTTTCTGGCCTTGTGGAGCCTCACATGATTTTTAATCAAAGGTACTCCCAAGCAGATTTCCGAAGACCCTTTTCCATGTAATTCCCTCCTCTCCAGAACCCTGTCCCACAAATTCCAACCAACTTGACCTCCTCCATTTCCCTAACCTCCAATCCCCATCTTTCTCAGTTCAGTAAGACCCTTGATATCTGAGTGTCCTTTCCCTACACCATCGACTGGACATTGCCTCTAGGCAGAAAGCCAGGGTGGTAGAGGACTCTTTCTGTTTCTTTTCTCTCAGGTAAAACAGTCCAGAGCTGCCTGTAGTCAATGTCTGAAAAGAGTTGCCTCGTATATTTTGTTCAGTTTTCTAATTGTGTATAGAGGGACAATAAGCCAGACCCATTTTCTCTTTGCCCTGAAGGGAAAGTCATATGGAAAATGTAAATTGTTTTATACACTTTGTTATGGTTGAAATGTTTCTTTCGTTTGGTTGAGTGTGTCGTTCTTCATGATACACTCTCTTTTTTTTTTGCTTTCCTTCTCAAGAAACACTGGTGGTTATTTATCCGGTGATCATTTATTCTGGCGATACCCTCTAGTGACAACACTAGACCCTCGGGTTGCTTCAACCCCGCCACCCCGGCGCAGGCGCGTTCACGCCACGCCCCTTTCCTCCCGCGCGCGCCTCCCTCTCCAGCTTCCTCCCTGCCGCTGGGGGGGGAGCCGCACTCGCGTTCCGCGCGCGCTGGCTCACTGCGCCTGCGCGGCGCGTGGACGCCGCACGTTCCCGGAAGTAGGAGGTGGCCGCCGGAGTTTGTGTGGCCGCCGCCGCGGGAACGCGAGCCCAGTCATTTTTCAACCGAGAAAGGCGAGGTTTTTTGGGCACGGCAGAGTGAGAGCCAGCGAGTGTCCGACTCCGACAGCTGTCTTCTGACGTGACAGCCGGCATGGAGGAGCCTCAGGGCAAAGAGCCTGGCGGCGAGGCCGTGACTCTCGCGCAGCCGGAGTCGCCGCGGCCAGAATGTGAGGAGGCATCGCAGCATCCCAAGCTCGAGGTGAGGAGGCGGCCCGCGCCTGCCGCTCCGGACCCCCCGCGCGCCTCTCACGCCCCTTTCTTCTAGGAGTTCCACAGAAACTGCAGCGTTGGCCGCCGTCCCCTGCTCACGAACCTTAACTTGGGGGGTTGTCGTGGAGCCCCTCAGGGCCGAGTTAGTAGTCAAGACGAGTAGTTCTGAGAACTGTGTTTTTGTAGGTTCTTAGTGGGAATTCTGCTCGAGACGTTCTGTGTTCACTGTGCTATTGTTATTCCGTCTAGCCCTCATCGGTATTTGTTTTTAATCGCACCGCATATCTGTCACTTTTGCGATTTTTATTATTTTTATTGTAGAGATGGATCTCGTTATGTTGCCGAGGTTAGTCTTGAACTCCTGGCCTTAAGCTATCCCGCGCCCGGCCACGGTGTGTCACTTCTTAAGATTTTTTTTTAATTAAAAAAGCCTACCTCATTCCTCTCTATATACCTGGTAGCTGGAGCTTCGTCTCTTTGATTTTTGCCCATTTACTGCCATCTCATATAAACAGGTTTTGATTGATCTTAATAATTTTGGCATCTCATTGGTAGAGACTGGTCACAGTGGCAAAGTTGTAAAACTGTCTTAAAACTTCCTAATTCGTTCTATTTAACGAGTATTATTGCCGACCAGCGTTGTGGGTTTTAAATAATGGAACACTAAAATTGGTCTTTTTCTAGTAAATAGCAAACAAATGTTGAGCATCTCATAATGTGAGTATTTGCAAGAGGTTTCCAAGCTCTTACTTATTCCATCTGCAATAATTTTCCACCTAGCAGTGAAATAATCTCTCATTTTTTTTAAACGAGTCTCACTCGACCTGCTGGTCTCAGGCGATCCTTCTGCTTCAGACTTCCAAGTAGCTGGAACCTCCAGGCTTACGCCACCATGCCCAGCTAATTTTTTGATTTATTGTAGAGACGAAGTCTCACCATGTTGCCCAGGCTGGTCTTGATCCCTGGGCTCAGGCAATCCTCTCCCCTTGGCTTCCCAAAATGCTGGGATTATAGGTGTGAGCTACTGCGCCCAGCCTAAAATAATCTCTTAATAACAGGAATTTGTAGTACTCCCTTCCTTAGGGCCTTCGATTTGCAGCTCTGCATGATCTGACTCCTGTCTCTCTTGCTAATTTCATCTCACACGGTTTTTCCCTTTTGTTCTCAGTGTCCCTCTCTTGTGTTCTTTTACAGTGGAAGAAGTGTCTTTCTCATTAAGGGTGTTTGTATGTTCCCTTTGCTTTGCATACTCTTCCTCTGGATCTTTGCATAGTTATCTCATCCTTCTTAAATTGTAACTTTCAAAGAAGCCTTCTACATCCCCTCTCTATAAAAAATCACTCTTCCACCTCACCTTCCTTTTCAGTCTGAGCATCATGTAATTTGAAAACAATTTAAAACTGGGCGCCGTGGCCCATGTCTGTAATCCCAGCTCTTTGGGAGGCAGAAGCTAGAGGATTGCCTGAACTCAGAAGTTTGAGACCAGCCAAGCAACAGGCGAGACCTCATCTCTACAATAAATTAAAAAATTAGCTGGGCGTGGTGGTGTGCGCCTGTAGTTCCAGCTACTTGGAAGGCTGAAGCAGAAGGATCCTCTGAGCCCAGCAGGTGGAGGCTGTGGTGGCTGTGAGCATGCCACTGCACTCCAGCCTGGGTGACAGAGTGAGACTCTAACTCAAAAAAAAAAAAAAAAAAAAATTTAAAGGTTTATTTTTAGTAAGAGAAGTGAGTTTGAATATATTTCATTATATTTGAATGTCTTGACACTGATACAGCTTCTTGAGGCCTGAGTTTTTGTTACAAATTGATTTTAGTGACTGTCACATTTGTTTAAAAACTTTGTTGTTTGCTCTTGATAACGATAGTTGTTTTTTCAATCTCAACCAAAGTTTTTTGTTGGAATTCAACTAGTTAACTAGTAGAAACTGTTGCATTTTTGTATTTTTAACAAGTAGATTCAAATTTCATCAGAACCCTTTTAAGTTTTTTTCAGTGTGCATATGCCGAGGTTTTTCTTTTCTTTTCAGAATAGCTAACACTTTTTTGGGCAACAAAATAATGGAAACATTTCCAAAACTTCTGTTTTCAAAATGTTCTCCACACAGAAAAAGTTGACAGTTACTTTTTTTAGAGACAGAGTCTCACTTTGTCACCCAAGCTGATGTGCAGTGATGTGATCATAGTTCACTGCAGCCTTGAACTCCTGGGCTCTGGTGATTCTCCTGCCTCAGCCTCTTGAGCAGCTGGGACTATGGCTTTTTTTTTTACTTTTTTTTGTAGAGACAAGGGTTTGCTATGTTGCCTAGGCTGTTCTTGAACTCGTAACCTTAAGGGATCCCATTGCCTTGGTCTCTCTAAGTGCTGCCTAGCTCATTGTTAAAACATAGTTTTTTTCCATCTTGAAACAGCAAACTATTCAGTTTTTAAAAATTTTATGGATTAAGCTACAATCCCCCTCTCAATAAGAAAAAGGCAGCAGATTTGGAATATCCGTCTTTTTGTAAGAGAAAATATATTTAAATTCTTTACTTAAGAATTTCAACACTTTAAAGTGTCTTTGCCACAAGATAGTTAGCAGACCTCTATTTGATATAAAAGAGTGTTGTGGTCACTTCCTATAATGTAAAATATTCCCTTGTTTGGGTTAATATAAACCATACATCCACTTAATTGGTCACATGAAAGTTGCAAAATGTCACAGTTCTGTGAAGGTGGTTATTCCTTTCTGGACTGTGGAATCCATCACTTTTCTTGTTATATGATCAGTACTGTGTGTGGCATAAGACAGATGGACATAGCGACTAGAGCAGACGCTAGTGCCAACCTGTATACGAATTTAGTAAACTAATTTTGTGTTTTTGCGGATTAATAATATGTGTAGGGTTTCACATAATTTATTTCTGTTCCTTAGTGGATTATTTTGAGCATCCTTCTCTGGGAGCCTTTAGTATATACCTGAGATTTGGGAGGAGACATTAATCACTGAGAACTGGACCTAGGTTCTGCTCAAAACTTTTGTGTGTGTGTGTTGCAGTCTCACTCTGTTGCCCAGACTCAAGTGCAGTGGCACGGTCACCACAGCCTCGACCTGCTGGGCTTAGGTGATCATTTTGCCTCAGCCTTCCAAGTAGCTGGAACTACAGGTGCACACTTCCATGCCTGGCTAATATTTTGATTTATTGTAGAGATGAGATCTCGCCAAGTTGCCTAGGCTGGTCTCGAACCCCTGAGCTCAGGCAGTCTTCTCGCCTCAGCCTCCCAAAGTGCTGGGATTATAGGCTTGAGCCGCCATGCTTGGCCTTGTACCCAAAACTTAACACATTCGCAACCAGCAAATTTTTCACTTCCCTAATACTGATTGCAGGTGAAAATTTTAAAAAACTGAAGCTGGTAGCCACAGACTTCTGTCGTTAAGCACAAATGAAATGGTCTTTTCTAAATTGTCACCTTTTCCACAATACAGCAGAAAGTTGCAGACATAGCCGTTATTTGCCTCAAACACCACTCTAGCAGTTGGTGCTTTGTATTTTTATTCGAATTATAAACCCAAAAAGAAGGACCGGGCTCAGTGGCTCAGCCTGTAATCTCAGCGCTTTGGGAGGCCGAGGTGAGTGGATGCCTGAGCCCACGGGTTCAAG
>NW_007009547.1:557111-560533 GCF_000164805.1 Carlito syrichta | reverse complement strand
CAAGACCAGCCTGGGCAACTTGGCAAGACCTTGTCTCTACAATAAATCAAAAATTAGCCGTGCATGGTAGCATGCGCCTGTAGTTCCAGCTACTTGGAAGGCTGAGGCTGAAGGATCGCCAGAGTTCAGCAGGTCAATGCTGGGTGGTGGTGTGCATGCCACTGCACTCCAGCCTGGACGACGAAGTGAGACTCCAACTCAAAAAAATAAATAAATAAATAAAGTAAACCCGAAAAGACAGTCTTCCACGGTGAGGTAAATTCACATCAGTAGCAACCAGGGACAGAATTTGGAATGACATAAATTCATGTCAGCAGTTGTGAATGAGTCAACTGAAAGAAAAGGGCTAGAGGTGGACCTAGGAAAGGAGGCAAATCTTTATAGAAGTCTTGATTTATAGCATATCCAGAAGAGGCCTAAGGGTTACTCATAGGTAATTTTTATAGCTGCAGTTTTAGATAAGAACTAACCAAGTGAACCAGAGAGGATTTATCCAAAGAGAAAAATCTCCTTAAATTAACTGAGACATCTGTTTTGGTAGGCAAACTTACTTAATGTTGACCTACATTTTAACCTGACCGAAGATGAAGCTTAAAGCTCAGTATAAATTTAAAAGCAAAGGATAAATTATCTTGGTTAAATTCTGTTTTGTTTTGTTTTTTGAGTTGGAGTCTCACTCTGTCACCCAGACTGGAGGGCAGTGGCATGCTTCCGGCCACCACAGCATCGACCTGCCAGGCTCAGGCACAAGTAGCTGGAAGTACAAGTAGCTGGAAGTACAGGAGTACACCACCATGCCCGGCTAATTTTTTTTTTTAATTTATTGTAGAGATGAGGTCTTGCCAAGTTGCCTGGGCTGGTCTCAAACCCGTAGACTCAGGTAATCCTCTCACCTCAGCCTCTCAAAGAGCTGGGATTATAGGCATGAGCCACTACTCCTGGCCCTTGGTTAAATTCTAATGATAAAGTATACCAGTATCTGTTATAAATTTAATATATTATTGAAAACTGATTTTTTTTTTTTTTTTTTTTTTTTTACAAAGAGCAGTGTAATACATTTTTTAAATAAACTCTTTTTAACAAGGAATCTCAATGTAGCTATTCTTCAATTTATGGACAATTTGCAGATTAGAATTGCTGACTCTTCCTCATGGAGATGGGAGTAGATAATTTTTGAGTACTCTGGCACTGTACCTAGCATTACGTTTGCAGTAAATGTGTATTGCATTAAATTTGAGAGGGTAGAGTGAGGGATAGTCCCTGAATCACAAGGATCAGTTCTAAGTTAGGGACTGCAGCCTCTCTGTGGTTATCCCTCCTTAATCTGTAAGTAAAGTTCACATGAGGACAATGTGGCAAGTTATGAAATAAGTACCAAAAATATTTTTTAAAATTCTGCAACATAGCTAATGTTTGTAACATTGCATGTAGAAAATAATTAATGTATAAATTAGTCTTTGAAAGTTTTCTTATTACTAATTTGAGGCTACTTGTGGAGGAATAGAATACAGTCTTTTTTTAAAAAAACAGCAGCCTGGTGCAGTGGCTCATGCCTATAATCCCAGCACTATGGGAGGCCGAGGCGATAGGATTGCCTGAGCCTGCAGGTTCGAGACCAGCCAGGGCAACCTGGCAAGACCTCACCTCTACAATTAAAAAAAAAAATTAGCCACGCATGGTGGTATGTGCCTATAGTTCCAGTTACTTGGAAGGCTGAGGTGGAAGGATCGATCTCCTTAGCTCAGTAGGTCTAGGTCTAGGCTATTGTGGCCAAAAGCATGCCACTGCCCTCCAGCCTGGGTGACAGAGTGAGACTCCAACTCAAAAAAACCCCACAAATTTTAAGAAGAGAAGAGGTTTATAATACAGTAACTGTATAGTTATCCTGAATAACTGATATAAGTGTAACTTGGAAATTGTGAGTTTTGAAGCTGAACATATTTCTTCACCATGGTTACTAGGAAGTTTCGAACTAGATTTTCAGTCCATTTTGTTTTTATGTTGGGTAATTTCTGTTAACTCTTTAAAATGAATTTAGGTTAAAAAACTCTTAGAAAGTCACTGATGTTGTAAAAGCTCACTTAAAAGTATTCATTCATAAATATTAGAATATTGTTTGTGAAGGATCTGTTCTATAGCCTGTGAAGATAAGTAAAGGTACCATTTATTAATAACTGTTCTGGAAATGGTATTATATGTTATCTTATTTAATCCTTGTAATAATTCTGCCCAAATGCTATTTACTGTTACTATTATGAAACACCATCTGAGACAATTATACTTTATTTTATTGACAAGGAAACTGAGAATCATAGCAGCTTTCCAAGGTCCAGCAGGTAAATAGTCAGCTGGGGCTCTATATGAGGTGACTCAGACTCCTAGCACCAGCCCTCTTCTTACATAGCTTTGTTTCCGTTGAGGAAGCTCGTGACTCAGAATAGAGCAAGGTAAATTGTATTGGAGGCATATCTTTCCTTTTCCTATTGTGTCCTCCCTCCAGGAGTTGCAGTCATCACTTTTCATCAAACATGGAGCATAAAGAGTCTTCAGGAATTTGAATCTTTAAATCTAAGGTGTTTGTACTAATTATAAGCTGTATTCTTTCTTTTCTTTTTTTTTTAATAGAAAAAACAACGATGTAGATTTGATGGCCAAGAAACAAAAGGATCTAAGTTCATTACCTCCAACACAAGTGATTTCAGTGATCCAGTTTACAAAGAGATTGCTATTACCAATGGTTGTATTAATAGAATGAGTAAGGAAGAACTCAGAGCTAAACTTTCAGAATTCAAACTTGAAACCAGGTAAATAAAAATAACTTTACAACTATAAAAGTAGAGATGCTCATTTTTAAAAGTCTTGAAAACACTGAAAAATTAAAGGTCATCTGTAATCATACCACAATGAGATAACCATTATTAACAATTAAATAACAGCTGTAATTTACAATTTTGTATATGTGAATCTTTGCAACTTTGATTATTGCTATCTTTTATTTTTTTAATTTTTAAATTTAAAATTTTTTTTGAGTTGGAGTCTCACTCACTCTGTCACTTAGGCTGGAATGCAGTGGCATGCTCACTGCCACTGCGGCCTCTACCTGCTGGGCTCAAGTGATCCTTCCACCTCAGCCTTCTAAGTAGCTGGAACTACAGGTGCATGCCACCACGCCTGTCTAATTTTTTTGATTTATTGTAGAGACAAGGTCTCGCCAAGTTGGCCAGCTGGTCTTGAATCTCTGGGCTCAGGCAATCTTCTCCTTTCCACCTCCCAAAGTGCTGGGATTACAGGCATGAGCCACCATTCCTGGCTTTTATCAATCTTTTAAATGATAAATAGTGAGTCAGAGTCTGAATATTTTATTTTTTTAATTTTTATTTATTTATTTTTTTTGAGTTGGAGTCTCACTCTGTCGCCCAGAC